>NW_026701351.1:0-30261 GCF_030435755.1 Ochotona princeps | reverse complement strand
ACACAAACGAATGCTCCCACATGCGGGTTTCACATGCCACCAACTCCACATTCACAGGCAACTTCAGCGCCACAGCCGTTTTCAGATAGCCCTCAATGCAAAGGCTCTAGACGCAATATTGGTGTGAGAGCTAATTCAATCAAGGAAACACTGCATGTTGGTGAAGGGCATATTGAAGAAGGATCAGCCTAGTGGGTCTTGTGGGAGAACAACCTCCATTTGGCTCACTAACTTCACACACCATCAGGCTTCCAAGCAGCTCTCAAGAAACTCAGTTTTCACACTCTATGCTTAGTGCCCTTTGTATGGCTAGGACTGAAATGAACCTGGTAGAGCATCCCACACAAACGAATGCTCCACATGCGGGTTTCACATGCCACCAACTCCACATTCACAGGCAACTTCAGCGCCACAGCCGTTTTCAGATAGCCCTCAATGCAAAGGCTCTAGACGCAAATATTGGTGTGAGAGCTAATTCAATCAAGGAAACACTGCATGTTGGTGAAGGGCATATTGAAGAAGGATCAGCCGAGTGGTTCTTGTGGGAGAACAACTCCATTTGGCTCACTAACTTCACACACCATCAGGCTTCCAAGCAGCTCTCAAGGAAACTCAGTTTTCACACTCTTTGCTTAGTGCCCTTTGAGTGCATTATCTAGGAATGAACCTGGTAGAGCATCCCACACAAACGAATGCTCCACATGCGGGTTTCACATGCCACCAACTCCACATTCACAGGCAACTTCAGCGCCACAGCCGTTTTCAGATAGCCCTCAATGCAAAGGCTCTAGACGCAAATATTGGTGTGAGAGCTAATTCAATCAAGGAAACACTGCATGTTGGTGAAGGGCATATTGAAGAAGGATCAGCCGAGTGGTTCTTGTGGGAGAACAACTCCATTTGGCTCACTAACTTCACACACCATCAGGCTTCCAAGCAGCTCTCAAGGAAACTCAGTTTTCACACTCTATGCTTAGTGCCCTTTGAGTGCATTATCTAGGAATGAACCTGGTAGAGCATCCCACACAAACGAATGCTCCACATGCGGGTTTCACATGCCACCAACTCCACATTCACAGGCAACTTCAGCGCCACAGCCGTTTTCAGATAGCCCTCAATGCAAAGGCTCTAGACGCAAATATTGGTGTGAGAGCTAATTCAATCAAGGAAACACTGCATGTTGGTGAAGGGCATATTGAAGAAGGATCAGCCGAGTGGTTCTTGTGGGAGAACAACTCCATTTGGCTCACTAACTTCACACACCATCAGGCTTCCAAGCAGCTCTCAAGGAAACTCAGTTTTAACACTCTATGCTTAGTGCCCTTTGTATGGCTAGGACTGAAATGAACCTGTAGAGCATCCCACACAAACGAATGCTCCACATGCGGGTTTCACATGCCACCAACTCCACATTCACAGGCAACTTCAGCGCCACAGCCGTTTTCAGATAGCCCTCAATGCAAAGGCTCTAGACGCAAATATTGGTGTGAGAGCTAATTCAATCAAGGAAACACTGCATGTTGGTGAAGGGCATATTGAAGAAGGGATCAGCCGAGTGGTTCTTGTGGGAGAACAACTCCATTTGGCTCACTAACTTCACACACCATCAGGCTTCCAAGCAGCTCTCAAGGAAACTCAGTTTTCACACTCTTTGCTTAGTGCCCTTTGAGTGCATTATCTAGGAATGAACCTGGTAGAGCATCCCACACAAACGAATGCTCCACATGCGGGTTTCAACATGCCACCAACTCCACATTCACAGGCAACTTCAGCGCCACAGCCGTTTTCAGATAGCCCTCAATGCAAAGGCTCTAGACGCAAATATTGGTGTGAGAGCTAATTCAATCAAGGAAACACTGCATGTTGGTGAAGGGCATATTGAAGAAGGATCAGCCGAGTGGTTCTTGTGGGAGAACAACTCCATTTGGCTCACTAACTTCACACACCATCAGGCTTCAAGCAGCTCTCAAGGAAACTCAGTTTTCACACTCTATGCTTAGTGCCCTTTGAGTGCATTATCTAGGAATGAACCTGGTAGAGCATCCCACACAAACGAATGCTCCACATGCGGGTTTCACATGCCACCAACTCCACATTCACAGGCAACTTCAGCGCCACAGCCGTTTTCAGATAGCCCTCAATGCAAAGGCTCTAGACGCAAATATTGGTGTGAGAGCTAATTCAATCAAGGAAACACTGCATGCTGGTGAAGGGCATATTGAAGAAGGATCAGCCGAGTGGTTCTTGTGGGAGAACAACTCCATTTGGCTCACTAACTTCACACACCATCAGGCTTCCAAGCAGCTCTCAAGGAAACTCAGTTTTCACACTCTTTGCTTAGTGCCCTTTGAGTGCATTATCTAGGAATGAACCTGGTAGAGCATCCCACACAAACGAATGCTCCACATGCGGGTTTCACATGCCACCAACTCCACATTCACAGGCAACTTCAGCGCCACAGCCGTTTTCAGATAGCCCTCAATGCAAAGGCTCTAGACGCAAATATTGGTGTGAGAGCTAATTCAATCAAGGAAACACTGCATGTTGGTGAAGGGCATATTGAAGAAGGATCAGCCGAGTGGTTCTTGTGGGAGAACAACTCCATTTGGCTCACTAACTTCACACACCATCAGGCTTCCAAGCAGCTCTCAAGGAAACTCAGTTTTCACACTCTATGCTTAGTGCCCTTTGAGTGCATTATCTAGGAATGAACCTGGTAGAGCATCCCACACAAACGAATGCTCCACATGCGGGTTTCACATGCCACCAACTCCACATTCACAGGCAACTTCAGCGCCACAGCCGTTTTCAGATAGCCCTCAATGCAAAGGCTCTAGACGCAAATATTGGTGTGAGAGCTAATTCAATCAAGAAACACTGCATGTTGGTGAAGGGCATATTGAAGAAGGATCAGCCGAGTGGTTCTTGTGGGAGAACAACTCCAATTGGCTCACTAACTTCACACACCATCAGGCTTCCAAGCAGCTCTCAAGGAAACTCAGTTTTCACACTCTATGCTTAGTGCCCTTTGAGTGCATTATCTAGGAATGAACCTGGTAGAGCATCCACACAAACGAATGCTCCACATGCGGGTTTCACATGCCACCAACTCCACATTCACAGGCAACTTCAGCGCCACAGCCGTTTTCAGATAGCCCTCAATGCAAAGGCTCTAGACGCAAATATTGGTGTGAGAGCTAATTCAATCAAGGAAACACTGCATGTTGGTGAAGGGCATATTGAAGAAGGATCAGCCGAGTGGTTCTTGTAGGGAGAACAACTCCATTTGGCTCACTAACTTCACACACCATCAGGCTTCCAAGCAGCTCTCAAGGAAACTCAGTTTTCACACTCTATGCTTAGTGCCCTTTGAGTGCATTATCTAGGAATGAACCTGGTAAAGCATCCCACACAAACGAATGCTCCACATGCGGGTTTCACATGCCACCAACTCCACATTCACAGGCAACTTCAGCGCCACAGCCGTTTTCAGATAGCCCTCAATGCAAAGGCTCTAGACGCAAATATTGGTGTGAGAGCTAATTCAATCAAGGAAACACTGCATGTTGGTGAAGGGCATATTGAAGAAGGATCAGCCTAGTGTTTCTTGTGGGAGAACAACTCCATTTGCTCACTAACTTCACACACCATCAGGCTTCCAAGCAGCTCTCAAGGAAACTCAGTTTTCACACTCTATGCTTAGTGCCCTTTGTATGGCTAGGACTGAAATGAACCTGGTAGAGCATCCCACACAAACGAATGCTCCACATGCGGGTTTCACATGCCACCAACTCCACATTCACAGGCAACTTCAGCGCCACAGCCGTTTTCAGATAGCCCTCAATGCAAAGTCTCTAGACGCAAATATTGGTGTGAGAGCTAATTCAATCAAGGAAACACTGCATGTTGGTGAAGGGCATATTGAAGAAGGATCAGCCGAGTGGTTCTTGTGGGAGAACAACTCCATTTGGCTCACTAACTTCACACACCATCAGGCTTCCAAGCAGCTCTCAAGGAAACTCAGTTTTCACACTCTTTGCTTAGTGCCCTTTGAGTGCATTATCTAGGAATGAACCTGGTAGAGCATCCCACACAAACGAATGCTCCACATGCGGGTTTCACATGCACCAACTCCACATTCACAGGCAACTTCAGCGCCACAGCCGATTTCAGATAGCCCTCAATGCAAAGGCTCTAGACGCAAATATTGGTGTGAGAGCTATTCAATCAAGGAAACACTGCATGTTGGTGAAGGGCATATTGAAGAAGGATCAGCCGAGTGGTTCTTGTGGGAGAACAACTCCATTTGGCTCACTAACTTCACACACCATCAGGCTTCCAAGCAGCTCTCAAGGAAACTCAGTTTTCACACTCTATGCTTAGTGCCCTTTGAGTGCATTATCTAGGAATGAACCTGGTAGAGCATCCCACACAAACGAATGCTCCACATGCGGGTTTCACATGCCACCAACTCCACATTCACAGGCAACTTCAGCGCCACAGCCGTTTTCAGATAGCCCTCAATGCAAAGGCTCTAGACGCAAATATTGGTGTGAGAGCTAATTCAATCAAGGAAACACTGCATGTTGGTGAAGGGCATATTGAAGAAGGATCAGCCGAGTGGTTCTGTGGGAGAACAACTCCATTTGGCTCACTAACTTCACACACCATCAGGCTTCCAAGCAGCTCTCAAGGAAACTCAGTTTTCACACTCTATGCTTAGTGCCCTTTTCATGGCTAGGACTGAAATGAACCTGGTAGAGCATCCCACACAAACGAATGCTCCACATGCGGGTTTCACATGCCACCAACACCACATTCACAGGCAACTTCAGCGCCACAGCCGTTTTCAGATAGCCCTCAATGCAAAGGCTCTAGACGCAAATATTGGTGTGAGAGCTAATTCAATCAAGGAAACACTGCATGTTGGTGAAGGGCATATTGAAGAAGGATCAGCCGAGTGGTTCTTGTGGGAGAACAACTCCATTTGGCTCACTAACTTCACACACCATCAGGCTTCCAAGCAGCTCTCAAGGAAACTCAGTTTTCACACTCTATGCTTAGTGCCCTTTGAGTGCATTATCTAGGAATGAACCTGGTAAAGCATCCCACACAAACGAATGCTCCACATGCGGGTTTCACATGCCACCAACTCCACATTCACAGCAACTTCAGCGCCACAGCCGTTTTCAGATAGCCCTCAATGCAAAGGCTCTAGACGCAAATATTGGTGTGAGAGCTAATTCAATCAAGGAAACACTGCATGTTGGTGAAGGGATATTGAAGAAGGATCAGCCTAGTGGTTCTTGTGGGAGAACAACTCCATTTGGCTCACTAACTTCACACACCATCAGGCTTCCAAGCAGCTCTCAAGGAAACTCAGTTTTCACACTCTATGCTAAGTGCCCTTGTTGCTTGCTAGGACTGAAATGAACCTGGTAGAGCATCCCACACAAACGAATGCTCCACATGCGGGTTTCACATGCCACCAACTCCACATTCACAGGCAACTTCAGCGCCACAGCCGTTTTCAGATAGCCCTCAATGCAAAGGCTCTAGACGCAAATATTGGTGTGAGAGCTAATTCAATCAAGGAAACACTGCATGTTGGTGAAGGGCATATTGAAGAAGGATCAGCCGAGTGGTTCTTGTGGGAGAACAACTCCATTTGGCTCACTAACTTCACACACCATCAGGCTTCCAAGCAGCTCTCAAGGAAACTCAGTTTTCACACTCTTTGCTTAGTGCCCTTTGAGTGCATTATCTAGGAATGAACCTGGTAGAGCATCCCACACAAACGAATGCTCCACATGCGGGTTTCACATGCCACCAACTCACATTCACAGGCAACTTCAGCGCCACAGCCGTTTTCAGATAGCCCTCAATGCAAAGGCTCTAGACGCAAATATTGGTGTGAGAGCTAATTCAATCAAGGAAACACTGCATGTTGGTGAAGGGCATATTGAAGAAGGATCAGCCGAGTGGTTCTTGTGGAGAACAACTCCATTTGGCTCACTAACTTCACACACCATCAGGCTTCCAAGCAGCTCTCAAGGAAACTCAGTTTCACACTCTTTGCTTAGTGCCCTTTGAGTGCATTATCTAGGAATGAACCTGGTAGAGCATCCCACACAAACGAATGCTCCACATGCGGGTTTCACATGCCACCAACTCCACATTCACAGGCAACTTCAGCGCCACAGCCGTTTTCAGATAGCCCTCAATGCAAAGGCTCTAGACGCAAATATTGGTGTGAGAGCTAATTCAATCAAGGAAACACTGCATGTTGGTGAAGGGCATATTGAAGAAGGATCAGCCGAGTGGTTCTTGTGGGAGAACAACTCCATTTGGCTCACTAACTTCACACACCATCAGGCTTCCAAGCAGCTCTCAAGGAAACTCAGTTTTCACACTCTATGCTTAGTGCCCTTTGAGTGCATTATCTAGGAATGAACCTGGTAGAGCATCCCACACAAACGAATGCTCCACATGCGGGTTTCACATGCCACCAACTCCACATTCACAGGCAACTTCAGCGCCACAGCCGTTTTCAGATAGCCCTCAATGCAAAGGCTCTAGACGCAAATATTGGTGTGAGAGCTAATTCAATCAAGGAAACACTGCATGTTGGTGAAGGGCATATTGAAGAAGGATCAGCCGAGTGGTTCTTGTGGGAGAACAACTCCATTTGGCTCACTAACTTCACACACCATCAGGCTTCCAAGCAGCTCTCAAGGAAACTCAGTTTTAACACTCTATGCTTAGTGCCCTTTGTATGGCTAGGACTGAAATGAACCTGGTAGAGCATCCCACACAAACGAATGCTCCACATGCGGGTTTCACATGCCACCAACTCCACATTCACAGCAACTTCAGCGCCACAGCCGTTTTCAGATAGCCCTCAATGCAAAGGCTCTAGACGCAAATATTGGTGTGAGAGCTAATTCAATCAAGGAAACACTGCATGTTGGTGAAGGGCATATTGAAGAAGGATCAGCCGAGTGGTTCTTGTGGGAGAACAACTCCATTTGGCTCACTAACTTCACACACCATCAGGCTTCCAAGCAGCTCTCAAGGAAACTCAGTTTTCAAACTCTTTGCTTAGTGCCCTTTGAGTGCATTATCTAGGAATGAACCGGTAGAGCATCCACACAAACGAATGCTCCACATGCGGGTTTCACATGCCACCAACTCCACATTCACAGGCAACTTCAGCGCCACAGCCGTTTTCAGATAGCCCTCAATGCAAAGGCTCTAGACGCAAATATTGGTGTGAGAGCTAATTCAATCAAGGAAACACTGCATGTTGGTGAAGGGCATATTGAAGAAGGATCAGCCGAGTGGTTCTTGAGGGAGAACAACTCCATTTGGCTCACTAACTTCACACACCATCAGGCTTCCAAGCAGCTCTCAAGGAAACTCAGTTTTCACACTCTATGCTTAGTGCCCTTTGAGTGCATTATCTAGGAATGAACCTGGTAGAGCATCCCACACAAACGAATGCTCCACATGCGGGTTTCACATGCCACCAACTCCACATTCACAGGCAACTTCAGCGCCACAGCCGTTTTCAGATAGCCCTCAATGCAAAGGCTCTAGACGCAAATATTGGTGTGAGAGCTAATTCAATCAAGGAAACACTGCATGCTGGTGAAGGGCATATTGAAGAAGGATCAGCCGAGTGGTTCTTGTGGGAGAACAACTCCATTTGGCTCACTAACTTCACACACCATCAGGCTTCCAAGCAGCTCTCAAGGAAACTCAGTTGTCACACTCTATGCTTAGTGCCCTTTGAGTGCATTATCTAGGAATGAACCTGGTAGAGCATCCCACACAAACGAATGCTCCACATGCGGGTTTCACATGCCACCAACTCCACATTCACAGGCAACTTCAGCGCCACAGCCGTTTTCAGATAGCCCTCAATGCAAAGGCTCTAGACGCAAATATTGGTGTGAGAGCTAATTCAATCAAGGAAACACTGCATGTTGGTGAAGGGCATATTGAAGAAGGATCAGCCGAGTGGTTCTTGAGGGAGAACAACTCCATTTGGCTCACTAACTTCACACACCATCAGGCTTCCAAGCAGCTCTCAAGGAAACTCAGTTTTCACACTCTATGCTTAGTGCCCTTTGAGTGCATTATCTAGGAATGAACCTGGTAGAGCATCCCACACAAACGAATGCTCCACATGCGGGTTTCACATGCCACCAACTCCACATTCACAGGCAACTTCAGCGCCACAGCCGTTTTCAGATAGCCCTCAATGCAAAGGCTCTAGACGCAAATATTGGTGTGAGAGCTAATTCAATCAAGGAAACACTGCATGTTGGTGAAGGGCATATTGAAGAAGGATCAGCCGAGTGGTTCTTGTGGGAGAACAACTCCATTTGGCTCACTAACTTCACACACCATCAGGCTTCCAAGCAGCTCTCAAGGAAACTCAGTTTTCACACTCTATGCTTAGTGCCCTTTGTATGGCTAGGACTGAAAAGAACCTGGTAGAGCATCCCACACAAACGAATGCTCCACATGCGGGTTTCACATGCCACCAACTCCACATTCACAGGCAACTTCAGCGCCACAGCCGTTTTCAGATAGCCCTCAATGCAAAGGCTCTAGACGCAAATATTGGTGTGAGAGCTAATTCAATCAAGGAAACACTGCATGTTGGTGAAGGGCATATTGAAGAAGGATCAGCCGAGTGGTTCTTGTGGGAGAACAACTCCATTTGGCTCACTAACTTCACACACCATCAGGCTTCCAAGCAGCTCTCAAGGAAACTCAGTTTTCACACTCTATGCTTAGTGCCCTTTGAGTGCATTATCTAGGAATGAACCTGGTAAAGCATCCACACAAACGAATGCTCCACATGCGGGTTTCACATGCCACCAACTCCACATTCACAGGCAACTTCAGCGCCACAGCCGTTTTCAGATAGCCCTCAATGCAAAGGCTCTAGACGCAAATATTGGTGTGAGAGCTAATTCAATCAAGGAAACACTGCATGTTGGTGAAGGGCATATTGAAGAAGGATCAGCCGAGTGGTTCTTGTGGGAGAACAACTCCATTTGGCTCACTAACTTCACACACCATCAGGCTTCCAAGCAGCTCTCAAGGAAACTCAGTTTTCACACTCTATGCTTAGTGCCCTTTGTATGGCTAGGACTGAAATGAACCTGGTAGAGCATCCCACACAAACGAATGCTCCACATGCGGGTTTCACATGCCACCAACTCCACATTCACAGGCAACTTCAGCGCCACAGCCGTTTTCAGATAGCCCTCAATGCAAAGGCTCTAGACGCAAATATTGGTGTGAGAGCTAATTCAATCAAGGAAACACTGCATGTTGGTGAAGGGCATATTGAAGAAGGATCAGCCGAGTGGTTCTTGTGGGAGAACAACTCCATTTGGCTCACTAACTTCACACACCATCAGGCTTCCAAGCAGCTCTCAAGGAAACTCAGTTTTCACACTCTTTGCTTAGTGCCCTTTGAGTGCATTATCTAGGAATGAACCTGGTAGAGCATCCCACACAAACGAATGCTCCACATGCGGGTTTCACATGCCACCAACTCCACATTCACAGGCAACTTCAGCGCCACAGCCGTTTTCAGATAGCCCTCAATGCAAAGGCTCTAGACGCAAATATTGGTGTGAGAGCTAATTCAATCAAGGAAACACTGCATGTTGGTGAAGGGCATATTGAAGAAGGATCAGCCGAGTGGTTCTTGTGGGAGAACAACTCCATTTGGCTCACTAACTTCACACACCATCAGGCTTCCAAGCAGCTCTCAAGGAAACTCAGTTTTCACACTCTATGCTTAGTGCCCTTTGAGTGCATTATCTAGGAATGAACCTGGTAGAGCATCCCACACAAACGAATGCTCCACATGCGGGTTTCACATGCCACCAACTCCACATTCACAGGCAACTTCAGCGCCACAGCCGTTTTCAGATAGCCCTCAATGCAAAGGCTCTAGACGCAAATATTGGTGTGAGAGCTAATTCAATCAAGGAAACACTGCATGTTGGTGAAGGGCATATTGAAGAAGGATCAGCCGAGTGGTTCTTGTGGGAGAACAACTCCATTTGGCTCACTAACTTCACACACCATCAGGCTTCCAAGCAGCTCTCAAGGAAACTCAGTTTTAACACTCTATGCTTAGTGCCCTTTATATGGCTAGGACTGAAATGAACCTGGTAGAGCATCCCACACAAACGAATGCTCCACATGCGGGTTTCACATGCCACCAACTCCACATTCACAGGCAACTTCAGCGCCACAGCCGTTTTCAGATAGCCCTCAATGCAAAGGCTCTAGACGCAAATATTGGTGTGAGAGCTAATTCAATCAAGGAAACACTGCATGTTGGTGAAGGGCATATTGAAGAAGGATCAGCCGAGTGGTTCTTGTGGGAGAACAACTCCATTTGGCTCACTAACTTCACACACCATCAGGCTTCCAAGCAGCTCTCAAGGAAACTCAGTTTTCACACTCTTTGCTTAGTGCCCTTTGAGTGCATTATCTAGGAATGAACCTGGTAGAGCATCCCACACAAACGAATGCTCCACATGCGGGTTTCACATGCCACCAACTCCACATTCACAGGCAACTTCAGCGCCACAGCCGTTTTCAGATAGCCCTCAATGCAAAGGCTCTAGACGCAAATATTGGTGTGAGAGCTAATTCAATCAAGGAAACACTGCATGTTGGTGAAGGGCATATTGAAGAAGGATCAGCCGAGTGGTTCTTGTGGGAGAACAACTCCATTTGGCTCACTAACTTCACACACCATCAGGCTTCCAAGCAGCTCTCAAGGAAACTCAGTTTTCACACTCTATGCTTAGTGCCCTTTGAGTGCATTATCTAGGAATGAACCTGGTAGAGCATCCCACACAAACGAATGCTCCACATGCGGGTTTCACATGCCACCAACTCCACATTCACAGGCAACTTCAGCGCCACAGCCGTTTTCAGATAGCCCTCAATGCAAAGGCTCTAGACGCAAATATTGGTGTGAGAGCTAATTCAATCAAGGAAACACTGCATGTTGGTGAAGGGCATATTGAAGAAGGATCAACCGAGTGGTTCTTGTGGGAGAACAACTCCATTTGGCTCACTAACTTCACACACCATCAGGCTTCCAAGCAGCTCTCAAGGAAACTCAGTTTTCACACTCTTTGCTTAGTGCCCTTTGAGTGCATTATCTAGGAATGAACCTGGAAGAGCATCCCACACAAACGAATGCTCCACTTGCGGGTTTCACATGCCACCAACTCCACATTCACAGGCAACTTCAGCGCCACAGCCGTTTTCAGATAGCCCTCAATGCAAAGGCTCTAGACGCAAATATTGGTGTGAGAGCTAATTCAATCAAGGAAACACTGCATGTTGGTGAAGGGCATATTGAAGAAGGATCAGCCGAGTGGTTCTTGTGGGAGAACAACTCCATTTGGCTCACTAACTTCACACACCATCAGGCTTAGAAGCAGCTCTCAAGGAAACTCAGTTTTCACACTCTATGCTTAGTGCCCTTTTCATGGCAAGGACTGAAATGAACCTGGTAGAGCATCCCACACAAACGAATGCTCCACATGCGGGTTTCACATGCCACCAACTCCACATTCACAGGCAACATCAGCGCCACAGCCGTTTTCAGATAGCCCTCAATGCAAAGGCTCTAGACGCAAATATTGGTGTGAGAGCTAATTCAATCAAGGAAACACTGCATGTTGGTGAAGGGCATATTGAAGAAGGATCAGCCGAGTGGTTCTTGTGGGAGAACAACTCCATTTGGCTCACTAACTTCACACACCATCAGGCTTCCAAGCAGCTCTCAAGGAAACTCAGTTTACACACTCTATGCTTAGTGATCTTTGTGTGCCCAGGACTGAAATGAAGCTTGATCAGCATCCCACACAAACGAATGCTCCACATGCGGGTTTCACATGCCACCAACTCCACATTCACAGGCAACTTCAGCGCCACAGCCGTTTTCAGATAGCCCTCAATGCAAAGGCTCTAGACGCAAATATTGGTGTGAGAGCTAATTCAATCAAGGAAATACTGCATGTTGGTGAAGGGCATATTGAAGAAGGATCAGCCGAGTGGTTCTTGTGGGAGAACAACTCCATTTGGCTCAGTAACTTCACACACCATCAGGCTTCCAAGCAGCTCTCAAGGAACTTAGTTTTCACACTCTATGCTTAGTGCCCTTTGTATGGCTAGGACTGAAATGAACCTGGTAGAGCATCCCACACAAACGAATGCTCCACATGCGGGTTTCACATGCCACCAACTCCACATTCACAGGCAACTTCAGCGCCACAGCCGTTTTCAGATAGCCCTCAATGCAAAGGCTCTAGACGCAAATATTGGTGTGAGAGCTAATTCAATCAAGGAAACACTGCATGCTGGTGAAGGGCATATTGAAGAAGGATCAGCCGAGTGGTTCTTGTGGGAGAACAACTCCATTTGGCTCACTAACTTCACACACCATCAGGCTTCCAAGAGGCTCTCAAGGAAACTCAGTTTTCACACTCTATGCTTAGTGCTTTTTGTGTGCCAGGACTGAAATGAAGCTTGGTGAGCATCCCACACAAACGAATGCTCCACATGCGGGTTTCACATGCCACCAACTCCACATTCACAGGCAACTTCAGCGCCACAGCCGTTTTCAGATAGCCCTCAATGCAAAGGCACTAGACGCAAATATTGGTGTGAGAGCTAATTCAATCAAGGAAACACTGCATGTTGGTGAAGGGCATATTGAAGAAGGATCAGCCGAGTGGTTCTTGTGGGAGAACAACTCCATTTGGCTCACTAACTTCACACACCATCAGGCTTCCAAGCAGCTCTCAAGGAAACTCAGTTTTCACACTCTATGCTTAGTGCTTTTTGTGTTCCCAGGACTGAAATGAAGCTTGGTGAGCATCCCACACAAACGAATGCTCCACATGCGGGTTTCACATGCCACCAACTCCACATTCACAGGCAACTTCAGCGCACAGCCGTTTTCAGATAGCCCTCAATGCAAAGGCTCTAGACGCAAATATTGGTGTGAGAGCTAATTCAATCAAGGAAACACTGCATGTTGGTGAAGGGCATATTGAAGAAGGATCAGCCGAGTGGTTCTTGTGGGAGAACAACTCCATTTGGCTCACTAACTTCACACACCATCAGGCTTCCAAGCAGCTCTTAAGGAAACTCAGTTTTCACACTCTATGCTTAGTGCTCTTTGTGTGCCCAAGACTGACATGAAGCTTGGTCAGCATCCCACAGAAACGAAAGCTCCACATGCGGGTTTCACATGCCACCAACTCCACATTCACAGGCAACATCAGCGCCACAGCCGTTTTCAGATAGCCCTCAATGCAAAGGCTCTAGACACAAATATTGGTGTGAGAGCTAATTCAATCAAGGAAACACTGCATGTTGGTGAAGGGCATATTGAAGAAAGATCAGCCGAGTGGTTCTTGTGGGAGAACAACTCTATTTGGCTCACTAACTTCACACACCATCAGGCTTCCAAGCAGCTCTCAAGGAAACTCAGTTTTCACACTCTATGATTAGTGCTCTTTGTGTGCCCAGGACTGACATGAAGCTTGGTCAGCATCCCACACAAACGAATGCTCCACATGCGGGTTTCACATGCCACCAACTCCACATTCACAGGCAACTTCAGCGCCACAGCCGTTTTCAGATAGCCCTCAATGCAAAGGCTCTAGACGCAAATATTGGTGTGAGAGCTAATTCAATCAAGGAAACACTGCATGTTGGTGAAGGGCATATTGAAGAAGGATCAGCCGAGTGGTTCTTGTGGGAGAACAACTCCATTTGGCTCAGTAACTTCACACACCATCAGGCTTCCAAGCAGCTCTCAAGGAAACTCAGTTTTCACACTCTGTGCTTAGTGCCCTTTGAGTGCATTATCTAGGAATGAACCTGGTAGAGCATCCCACACAAACGAATGCTCCACATGCGGGTTTCACATGCCACCAACTCCACATTC
Source organism: Ochotona princeps (assembly GCF_030435755.1). Taxonomy (NCBI): domain Eukaryota; kingdom Metazoa; phylum Chordata; class Mammalia; order Lagomorpha; family Ochotonidae; genus Ochotona; species Ochotona princeps. The sequence goes on along the minus strand of NW_026701351.1, from coordinate 16,244 downwards.
ACAGGCAACTTCAGCGCCACAGCCGTTTTCAGATAGCCCTCAATGCAAAGGCTCTAGACGCAAATATTGGTGTGAGAGCTAATTCAATCAAGGAAACACTGCATGTTGGTGAAGGGCATATTGAAGAAGGATCAGCCGAGTGGTTCTTGTGGGAGAACAACTCTATTTGGCTCACTAACTTCACACACTATCAGGCTTCCAAGCAGCTCTCAAGGAACTCAGTTTTCACACTCTATGCTTAGTGCCCTTTGTATGGCTAGGACTGAAATGAAGCTTGGTGAGCATCCCACACAAACGAATGCTCCACATGCGGGTTTCACATGCCACCAACTCCACATTCACAGGCAACTTCAGCGCCACAGCCGTTTTCAGATAGCCCTCAATGCAAAGGCTCTAGACGCAAATATTGGTGTGAGAGCTAATTCAATCAAGGAAACACTGCATGGTGGTGAAGGGCATATTGAAGAAGGATCAGCCGAGTGGTTCTTGTGGGAGAACAACTCCATTTGGCTCACTAACTTCACACACCATCAGGCTTCCAAGCAGCTCTCAAGGAAACTCAGTTTTCACTCTCTGTGCTTAGTGCCCTTTGAGTGCATTATCTAGGAATGAACCTGGTAGAGCATCCCACACAAACGAATGCTCCACATGCGGGTTTCACATGCCACCAACTCCACATTCACAGGCAACTTCAGCGCCACAGCCGTTTTCAGATAGCCCTCAAGGCAAAGGCTCTAGACGCAAATATTGGTGTGAGAGCTAATTCAATCAAGGAAACACTGCATGTTGGTGAAGGGCATATTGAAGAAGGATCAGCCGAGTGGTTCTTGTGGGAGAACAACTCTATTTGGCTCACTAACTTCACACACTATCAGGCTTCCAAGCAGCTCTCAAGGAAACTCAGTTTTCACACTCTATGCTTAGTGCCCTTTGTATGGCTAGGACTGAAATGAACCTGGTAGAGCATCCCACACAAACGAATGCTCCACATGCGGGTTTCACATGCCACCAACTCCACATTCACAGGCAACTTCAGCGCCACAGCCGTTTTCAGATAGCCCTCAATGCAAAGGCTCTAGACGCAAATATTGGTGTGAGAGCTAATTCAATCAAGGAAACACTGCATGTTGGTGAAGGGCATATTGAAGAAGGATCAGCCGAGTGGTTCTTGTGGGAGAACAACTCCATTTGGCTCACTAACTTCACACACCATCAGGCTTCCAAGCAGCTCTCAAGGAAACTCAGTTTTCACACTCTATGCTTAGTGCCCTTTGAGTGCATTATCTAGGAATGAACCTGGTAGAGCATCCCACACAAACGAATGCTCCACATGCGGGTTTCACATGCCACCAACTCCACATTCACAGGCAACTTCAGCGCCACAGCCGTTTTCAGATAGCCCTCAATGCAAAGGCTCTAGACGCAAATATTGGTGTGAGAGCTAATTCAATCAAGGAAACACTGCATGTTGGTGAAGGGCATATTGAAGAAGGATCAGCCGAGTGGTTCTTGTGGGAGAACAACTCCATTTGGCTCACTAACTTCACACACCATCAGGCTTCCAAGCAGCTCTTAAGGAAACTCAGTTTTCACACTCTATGCTTAGTGCTCTTTGTGTGCCCAGGACTGACATGAAGCTTGGTCAGCATCCCACAGAAACGAAAGCTCCACATGCGGGTTTCACATGCCACCAACTCCACATTCACAGGCAACTTCAGTGCCACGCCGTTTTCAGATAGCCCTCAATGCAAAGGCTCTAGACGCAAATATTGGTGTGAGAGCTAATTCAATCAAGGAAACACTGCATGTTGGTGAAGGGCATATTGAAGAAGGATCAGCCGAGTGGTTCTTGTGGGAGAACAACTCCATTTGGCTCACTAACTTCACACACCATCAGGCTTCCAAGCAGCTCTCAAAGAAACTCAGTTTTCACACTCTATGCTTAGTGCCCTTTGTATGGCTAGGACTGAAATGAACCTGGTAGAGCATCCCACACAAACGAATGCTCCACATGCGGGTTTCACATGCCACCAACTCCACATTCACAGGCAACTTCAGCGCCACAGCCGTTTTCAGATAGCCCTCAATACAAAGGCTCTAGACGCAAATATTGGTGTGAGAGCTAATTCAATCAAGGAAACACTGCATGTTGGTGAAGGGCATATTGAAGAAGGATCAGCCGAGTGGTTCTTGTGGGAGAACAACTCCATTTGGCTCACTAACTTCACACACCATCAGGCTTCCAAGCAGCTCTCAAGGAAACTCAGTTTTCACACTCTATGCTTAGTGCTCTTTGTGTGCCCAGGACTGAAATGAAGCTTGGTGAGCATCCCACACAAACCAATGCTCCACATTCGGGTTTCACATGCCACCAACTCCACATTCACAGGCAACTTCAGCGCCACAGCCGTTTTCAGATAGCCCTCAATGCAAAGGCTCTAGACGCAAATATTGGTGTGAGAGCTAATTCAATCAAGGAAACACTGCATGCTGGTGAAGGGCATATTGAAGAAGGATCAGCCGAGTGGTTCTTGTGGGAGAACAACTCCATTTGGCTCACTAACTTCACACACCATCAGGCTTCCAAGCAGCTCTCAAGGAAACTCAGTTTTCACACTCTATGCTTAGTGCCCTTTGTATGGCTAGGACTGAAATGAACCTGGTAGAGCATCCCACACAAACGAATGCTCCACATGCGGGTTTCACATGCCACCAACTCCACATTCACAGGCAACTTCAGCGCCACAGCCGTTTTCAGATAGCCCTCAATGCAAAGGCTCTAGACGCAAATATTGGTGTGAGAGCTAATTCAATCAAGGAAACACTGCATGTTGGTGAAGGGCATATTGAAGAAGGATCAGCCGAGTGGTTCTTGTGGGAGAACAACTCCATTTGGCTCACTAACTTCACACACCATCAGGCTTCCAAGCAGCTCTCAAGGAAACTCAGTTTTCACACTCTATGCTTAGTGCCCTTTGTATGGCTAGGAATGAAATGAACCTGGTAGAGCATCCCACACAAACGAATGCTCCACATGCGGGTTTCACATGCCACCAACTCCACATTCACAGGCAACTTCAGCGCCACAGCCGTTTTCAGATAGCCCTCAATGCAAAGGCTCTAGACGCAAATATTGGTGTGAGAGCTAATTCAATCAAGGAAACACTGCATGTTGGTGAAGGGCATATTGAAGAAGGATCAGCCGAGTGGTTCTTGTGGGAGAACAACTCCATTTGGCTCACTAACTTCACACACCATCAGGCTTCCAAGCAGCTCTCAAGGAAACTCAGTTTTCACACTCTATGCTTAGTGCTCTTTGTGTGCCCAGGACTGAAATGAAGCTTGGTGAGCATCCCACACAAACCAATGCTCCACATGCGGGTTTCACATGCCACCAACTCCACATTCACAGGCAACTTCAGCGCCACAGCCGTTTTCAGATAGCCCTCAATGCAAAGGCTCTAGACGCAAATATTGGTGTGAGAGCTAATTCAATCAAGGAAACACTGCATGTTGGTGAAGGGCATATTGAAGAAGGATCAGCCGAGTGGTTCTTGTGGGAGAACAACTCCATTTGGCTCACTAACTTCACACACCATCAGGCTTCCAAGCAGCTCTCAAGGAAACTCAGTTTTCACACTCTATGCTTAGTGCCATTTGTATGGCTAGGACTGAAATGAACCTGGTAGAGCATCCCACACAAACGAATGCTCCACATGCGGGTTTCACATGCCACCAACTCCACATTCACAGGCAACATCAGCGCCACAGCCGTTTTCAGATAGCCCTCAATGCAAAGGCTCTAGACGCAAATATTGGTGTGAGAGCTAATTCAATCAAGGAAACACTGCATGTTGGTGAAGGGCATATTGAAGAAGGATCAGCCGAGTGGTTCTTGTGGGAGAACAACTCCATTTGGCTCACTAACTTCACACACCATCAGGCTTCCAAGCAGCTCTCAAGGAAACTCAGTTTTCACACTCTATGCTTAGTGCCCTTTGAGTGCATTATCTAGGAATGAACCTGGTAGAGCATCCCACACAAACGAATGCTCCACATGCGGGTTTCACATGCCACCAACTCAACATTCACAGGCAACTTCAGCGCCACAGCCGTTTTCAGATAGCCCTCAATGCAAAGGCTCTAGACACAAATATTGGTGTGAGAGCTAATTCAATCAAGGAAACACTGCATGTTGGTGAAGGGCATATTGAAGAAAGATCAGCCGAGTGGTTCTTGTGGGAGAACAACTCTATTTGGCTCACTAACTTCACACACCATCAGGCTTCCAAGCACCTCTCAAGGAAACTCAGTTTTCACACTCTATGCTTAGTGCCCTTTGAGTGCATTATCTAGGAATGAACCTGGTAGAGCATCCCACACAAACGAATGCTCCACATGCGGGTTTCACATGCCACCAACTCCACATTCACAGGCAACTTCAGCGCCACAGCCGTTTTCAGATAGCCCTCAATGCAAAGGCTCTAGACGCAAATATTGGTGTGAGAGCTAATTCAATCAAGGAAACACTGCATGTTGGTGAAGGGCATATTGAAGAAGGATCAGCCGAGTGGTTCTTGTGGGAGAACAACTCCATTTGGCTCACTAACTTCACACACCATCAGGCTTCCAAGCAGCTCTCAAGGAAACTCAGTTTTCACACTCTATGCTTAGTGCTCTTTGTGTGCCCAGGACTGAAATGAAGCTTGGTGAGCATCCCACACAAACCAATGCTCCACATGCGGGTTTCACATGCCACCAACTCCACATTCACAGGCAACTTCAGCGCCACAGCCGTTTTCAGATAGCCCTCAATGCAAAGGCTCTAGACGCAAATATTGGTGTGAGAGCTAATTCAATCAAGGAAACACTGCATGTTGGTGAAGGGCATATTGAAGAAGGATCAGCCGAGTGGTTCTTGTGGGAGAACAACTCCATTTGGCTCACTAACTTCACACACCATCAGGCTTCCAAGCAGCTCTCAAGGAAACTCAGTTTTCACACTCTATGCTTAGTGCCATTTGTATGGCTAGGACTGAAATGAACCTGGTAGAGCATCCCACACAAACGAATGCTCCACATGCGGGTTTCACATGCCACCAACTCCACATTCACAGGCAACATCAGCGCCACAGCCGTTTTCAGATAGCCCTCAATGCAAAGGCTCTAGACGCAAATATTGGTGTGAGAGCTAATTCAATCAAGGAAACACTGCATGTTGGTGAAGGGCATATTGAAGAAGGATCAGCCGAGTGGTTCTTGTGGGAGAACAACTCCATTTGACTCACTAACTTCACACACCATCAGGCTTCCAAGCAGCTCTCAAGGAAACTCAGTTTTCACACTCTATGCTTAGTGCCCTTTGAGTGCATTATCTAGGAATGAACCTGGTAGAGCATCCCACACAAACGAATGCTCCACATGCGGGTTTCACATGCCACCAACTCAACATTCACAGGCAACTTCAGCGCCACAGCCGTTTTCAGATAGCCCTCAATGCAAAGGCTCTAGACACAAATATTGGTGTGAGAGCTAATTCAATCAAGGAAACACTGCATGTTGGTGAAGGGCATATTGAAGAAAGATCAGCCGAGTGGTTCTTGTGGGAGAACAACTCTATTTGGCTCACTAACTTCACACACCATCAGGCTTCCAAGCACCTCTCAAGGAAACTCAGTTTTCACACTCTATGCTTAGTGCCCTTTGAGTGCATTATCTAGGAATGAACCTGGTAGAGCATCCCACACAAAAGAATGCTCCACATGCGGGTTTCACATGCCACCAACTCCACATTCACAGGCAACTTCAGCGCCACAGCCGTTTTCAGATAGCCCTCAATGCAAAGGCTCTAGACGCAAATATTGGTGTGAGAGCTAATTCAATCAAGGAAACACTGCATGTTGGTGAAAGGCATATTAAAGAAGGATCAGCCGAGTGGTTCTTGTGGGAGAACAACTCTATTTGGCTCACTAACTTCACACACCATAAGGCTTCCAAGCAGCTCTCAAGGAAACTCAGTTTTCACACTCTATGCTTAGTGCCCTTTGTATGGCTAGGACTGAAATGAACCTGGTAGAGCATCCCACACAAACGAATGCTCCACATGCGGCTTTCCCATGCCACCAACTCCACATTCACAGGCAACTTCAGTGCCACAGCCGTTTTCAGATAGCCCTCAATGCAAAGGCTCTAGACGCAAATATTGGTGTGAGAGCTAATTCAATCAAGGAAACACTGCATGTTGGTGAAGGGCATATTGAAGAAGGATCAGCCGAGTGGTTCTTGTGGGAGAACAACTCCATTTGGCTCACTAACTTCACACACCATCAGGCTTCCAAGCAGCTCTCAAGGAAACTCAGTTTTCACACTCTATGCTTAGTGCCCTTTGAGTGCATTATCTAGGAATGAACCTGGTAGAGCATCCCACACAAACGAATGCTCCACATGCGGGTTTCACATGCCACCAACTTCACATTCACAGGCAACATCAGCGCCACAGCCATTTTCAGATAGCCCTCAATGCAAAGGCTCTAGACGCAAATATTGGTGTGAGAGCTAATTCAATCAAGGAAACACTGCATGTTGGTGAAGGGCATATTGAAGAAGGATCAGCTGAGTGGTTCTTGTGGGAGAACAACTCCATTTGGCTCACTAACTTCACGCACCATCAGGCTTCCAAGCAGCTCTCAAGGAAACTCAGTTTTCACACTCTATGCTTAGTGCTCTTTGTGTGCCCAGGACTGACATGAAGCTTGGTCAGCATCCCACACAAACGAATGCTCCACATGCGGGTTTCACATGCCACCAACTCCACATTCACAGGCAACTTCAGCGCCACAGCCGTTTTCAGATAGCCCTCAATGCAAAGGCTCTAGATGCAAATATTGGTGTGAGAGCTAATTCAATCAAGGAAACACTGCATGTTGGTGAAGGGCATATTGAAGAAGGATCAGCCGAGTGGTTCTTGTGGGAGAACAACTCCATTTTGATCACTAACTTCACACACCATCAGGCTTCCAAGCAGCTCTCAAGGAAACTCAGTTTTCACACTCTATACTTAGTGCCCTTTGTATGGCTAGGACTGAAATGAACCTGGTAGAGCATCCCACACAAACGAATGCTCCACATGCGGGTTTCACATGCCACCAACTCCACATTCACAGGCAACTTCAGCGCTACAGCCGTTTTCAGATAGCCCTCAATGCAAAGGCTCTAGACGCAAATATTGGTGTGAGAGCTAATTCAATCAAGGAAACACTGCATGTTGGTGAAGGGCATATTGAAGAAGGATCAGCCGAGTGGTTCTTGTGGGAGAACAACTCCATTTGGCTCACTAACTTCACACACCATCAGGCTTCCAAGCAGCTCTCAAGGAAACTCAGTTTTCACACTCTATGCTTAGTGCCCTTTGTATGGCTAGGACTGAAATGAACCTGGTAGAGCATCCCACACAAACGAATGCTCCACATGCGGGTTTCACATGCCACCAACTCCACATTCTCAGGCAACTTCAGCGCCACAGCCGTTTTCAGATAGCCCTCAATGCAAAGGCTCTAGACGCAAATATTGGTGTGAGAGCTAATTCAATCAAGGAAACACTGCATGTTGGTGAAGGGCATATTGAAGAAGGATCAGCCGAGTGGTTCTTGTGGGAGAACAACTCTATTTGGCTCACTAACTTCACACACCATCAGGCTTCCAAGCAGCTCTCAAGGAAACTCAGTTTTCACACTCTATGCTTAGTGCCCTTTGAGTGCATTATCTAGGAATGAACCTGGTAGAGCATCCCACACAAACGAATGCTCCACATGCGGGTTTCACATGCCACCAACTCCACATTCACAGGCAACTTCAGCGCCACAGCCGTTTTCAGATAGCCCTCAATGCAAAGGCTCTAGATGCAAATATTGGTGTGAGAGCTAATTCAATCAAGGAAACACTGCATGTTGGTGAAGGGCATATTGAAGAAGGATCAGCCGAGTGGTTCTTGTGGGAGAACAACTCCATTTGGCTCACTAACTTCACACACCATCAGGCTTCCAAGCAGCTCTCAAGGAAACTCAGTTTTCACACTCTATGCTTAGTGCTCTTTGTGTGCCCAGGACTGAAATGAAGCTTGGTGAGCATCCCACACAAACGAATGCTCCACATGCGGGTTTCACATGCCACCAACTCCACATTCACAGGCAACTTCAGCGCCACAGCCGTTTTCAGATAGCCCTCAATGCAAAGGCTCTAGACGCAAATATTGGTGTGAGAGCTAATTCAATCAAGGAAACACTGCATGTTGGTGAAGGGCATATTGAAGAAGGATCAGCCGAGTGGTTCTTGTGGGAGAACAACTCCATTTGGCTCACTAACTTCACACACCATCAGGCTTCCAAGCAGCTCTTAAGGAAACTCAGTTTTCACACTCTATGCTTAGTGCCCTTTGAGTGCATTATCTAGGAATGAACCTGGTAGAGCATCCCACACAAACGAATGCTCCACATGCGGGTTTCACATGCCACCAACTCCACATTCACAGGCAACATCAGCGCCACAGCCGTTTTCAGATAGCCCTCAATGCAAAGGCTCTAGACACAAATATTGGTGTGAGAGCTAATTCAATCAAGGAAACACTGCATGTTGGTGAAGGGCATATTGAAGAAGAATCAGCCGAGTGGTTCTTGTGGGAGAACAACTCTATTTGGCTCACTAACTTCACACACCATCAGGCTTCCAAGCACCTCTCAAGGAAACTCAGTTTTCACACTCTATGCTTAGTGCTCTTTGTGTGCCCAGGACTGACATGAAGCTTGGTCAGCATCCCACACAAACGAATGCTCCACATGCGGGTTTCACATGCCACCAACTCCACATTCACAGGCAACTTCAGCGCCACAGCCGTTTTCAGATAGCCCTCAATGCAAAGCCTCTAGACGCAAATATTGGTGTGAGAGCTAATTCAATCAAGGAAACACTGCATGTTGGTGAAGGGCATATTGAAGAAGGATCAGCCGAGTGGTTCTTGTGGGAGAACAACTGCATTTGGCTCACTAACTTCACACACCATCAGGCTTCCAAGCAGCTCTCAAAGAAACTCAGTTTTCACACTCTATGCTTAGTGCCCTTTGAGTGCATTATCTAGGAATGAACCTGGTAGAGCATCCCACACAAACGAATGCTCCACATGCGGGTTTCACATGCCAGCAACTCCACATTCACAGGCAACTTCAGCGCCACAGCCGTTTTCAGATAGCCCTCAATGCAAAGGCTCTAGACGCAAATATTGGTGTGAGAGCTAATTCAATCAAGGAAACACTGCATGTTGGTGAAGGGCATATTGAAGAAGGATCAGCCGAGTGGTTCTTGTGGGAGAACAACTCTATTTGGCTCACTAACTTCACACACCATCAGGCTTCCAAGCAGCTCTCAAGGAAACTCAGTTTTCACACTCTATGCTTAGTGCCCTTTGTATGGCTAGGACTGAAATGAACCTGGTAGAGCATCCCACACAAACGAATGCTCCACATGCGGGTTTCACATGCCACCAACTCCACATTCACAGGCAACTTCAGCGCCACAGCCGTTTTCAGATAGCCCTCAATGCAAAGGCTCTAGACGCAAATATTGGTGTGAGAGCTAATTCAATCAAGGAAACACTGCATGTTGGTGAAGGGCATATTGAAGAAGGATCAGCCGAGTGGTTCTTGTGGGAGAACAACTCCATTTGGCTCACTACATTCACACACCATCAGGCTTCCAAGCAGCTCTCAAGGAAACTCAGTTTTCACACTCTATGCTTAGTGCCCTTTGAGTGCATTATCTAGGAATGAACCTGGTAGAGCATCCCACACAAACGAATGCTCCACATGCGGGTTTCACATGCCACCAACTCCACATTCACAGGCAACTTCAGCGCCACAGCCGTTTTCAGATAGCCCTCAATGCAAAGGCTCTAGACGCAAATATTGGTGTGAGAGCTAATTCAATCAAGGAAACACTGCATGTTGGTGAAGGGCATATTGAAGAAGGATCAGCCGAGTGGTTCTTGTGGGAGAACAACTCCATTTGGCTCACTAACTTCACACAGCATCAGGCTTCCAAGCAGCTCTTAAGGAAACTCAGTTTTCACACTCTATGCTTAGTGCCCTTTGAGTGCATTATCTAGGAATGAACCTGGTAGAGCATCCCACACAAACGAATGCTCCACATGCGGGTTTCACATGCCACCAACTCCACATTCACAGGCAACATCAGCGCCACAGCCGTTTTCAGATAGCCCTCAATGCAAAGGCTCTAGACACAAATATTGGTGTGAGAGCTAATTCAATCAAGGAAACACTGCATGTTGGTGAAGGGCATATTGAAGAAGGATCAGCCGAGTGGTTCTTGTGGGAGAACAACTCTATTTGGCTCACTAACTTCACACACCATCAGGCTTCCAAGCACCTCTCAAGGAAACTCAGTTTTCACACTCTATGCTTAGTGCTCTTTGTGTGCCCAGGACTGACATGAAGCTTGGTCAGCATCCCACACAAACGAATGCTCCACATGCGGGTTTCACATGCCACCAACTCCACATTCACAGGCAACTTCAGCGCCACAGCCGTTTTCAGATAGCCCTCAATGCAAAGGCTCTAGACGCAAATATTGGTGTGAGAGCTAATTCAATCAAGGAAACACTGCATGTTGGTGAAGGGCATATTGAAGAAGGATCAGCCGAGTGGTTCTTGTGGGAGAACAACTGCATTTGGCTCACTAACTTCACACACCATCAGGCTTCCAAGCAGCTCTCAAAGAAACTCAGTTTTCACACTCTATGCTTAGTGCCCTTTGAGTGCATTATCTAGGAATGAACCTGGTAGAGCATCCCACACAAACGAATGCTCCACATGCGGGTTTCACATGCCAGCAACTCCACATTCACAGGCAACTTCAGCGCCACAGCCGTTTTCAGATAGCCCTCAATGCAAAGGCTCTAGACGCAAATATTGGTGTGAGAGCTAATTCAATCAAGGAAACACTGCATGTTGGTGAAGGGCATATTGAAGAAGGATCAGCCGAGTGGTTCTTGTGGGAGAACAACTCTATTTGGCTCACTAACTTCACACACCATCAGGCTTCCAAGCAGCTCTCAAGGAAACTCAGTTTTCACACTCTATGCTTAGTGCCCTTTGTATGGCTAGGACTGAAATGAACCTGGTAGAGCATCCCACACAAACGAATGCTCCACATGCGGGTTTCACATGCCACCAACTCCACATTCACAGGCAACTTCAGCGCCACAGCCGTTTTCAGATAGCCCTCAATGCAAAGGCTCTAGACGCAAATATTGGTGTGAGAGCTAATTCAATCAAGGAAACACTGCATGTTGGTGAAGGGCATATTGAAGAAGGATCAGCCGAGTGGTTCTTGTGGGAGAACAACTCCATTTGGCTCACTAACTTCACACACCATCAGGCTTCCAAGCAGCTCTCAAGGAAACTCAGTTTTCACACTCTATGCTTAGTGCCCTTTGAGTGCATTATCTAGGAATGAACCTGGTAGAGCATCCCAAACAAACGAATGCTCCACATGCGGGTTTCACATGCCACCAACTCCACATTCACAGGCAACATCAGCGCCACAGCCGTTTTCAGATAGACCTCAATGCAAAGGCTCTAGACGCAAATATTGGTGTGAGAGCTAATTCAATCAAGGAAACACTGCATGTTGGTGAAGGGCATATTGAAGAAGGATCAGCTGAGTGGTTCTTGTGGGAGAACAACTCTATTTGGCTCACTAACTTCACGCACCATCAGGCTTCCAAGCACCTCTCAAGGAAACTCAGTTTTCACACTCTATGCTTAGTGCTCTTTGTGTGCCCAGGACTGACATGAAGCTTGGTCAGCATCCCAGACAAACGAATGCTCCACATGCGGGTTTCACATGCCACCAACTCCACATTCACAGGCAACTTCAGCGCCACAGCCGTTTTCAGATAGCCCTCAATGCAATGGCTCTAGACGCAAATATTGGTGTGAGAGCTAATTCAATCAAGGAAACACTGCATGTTGGTGAAGGGCATATTGAAGAAGGATCAGCCGAGTGGTTCTTGTGGGAGAACAACTCCATTTGGCTCACTAACTTCACACACCATCATGCTTCCAAGCAGCTCTTAAGGAAACTCAGTTTTCACACTCTATGCTTAGTGCCCTTTGAGTGCATTATCTAGGAATGAACCTGGTAGAGCATCCCACACAAACGAATGCTCCACATGCGGGTTTCACATGCCACCAACTCCACATTCACAGGCAACATCAGCGCCACAGCCGTTTTCAGATAGCCCTCAATGCAAAGGCTCTAGACGCAAATATTGGTGTGAGAGCTAATTCAATCAAGGAAACACTGCATGTTGGTGAAGGGCATATTGAAGAAGGATCAGCCGAGTGGTTCTTGTGGGAGAACAACTCCATTTGGCTCACTAACTTCACACACCATCAGGCTTCCAAGCAGCTCTCAAGGAAACTCAGTTTTCACACTCTATGCTTAGTGCCCTTTGAGTGCATTATCTAGGAATGAACCTGGTAGAGCATCCCACACAAACGAATGCTCCACATGCGGGTTTCACATGCCACCAACTCCACATTCACAGGCAACATCAGCGCCACATCCGTTTTCAGATAGCCCTCAATGCAAAGGCTCTAGACGCAAATATTGGTGTGAGAGCTAATTCAATCAAGGAAACACTGCATGTTGGTGAAGGGCATATTGAAGAAGGATCAGCTGAGTGGTTCTTGTGGGAGAACAACTCCATTTGGCTCACTAACTTCACACACCATCAGGCTTCCAAGCACCTCTCAAGGAAACTCAGTTTTCACACTCTATGCTTAGTGCTCTTTGTGTGCCCAGGACTGACATGAAGCTTGGTCAGCATCCCACACAAACGAATGCTCCACATGCGGGTTTCACATGCCACCAACTCCACATTCACAGGCAACTTCAGCGCCACAGCCGTTTTCAGATAGCCCTCAATGCAAAGGCTCTAGACGCAAATATTGGTGTGAGAGCTAATTCAATCAAGGAAACACTGCATGTTGGTGAAGGGCATATTGAAGAAGGATCAGCCGAGTGGTTCTTGTGGGAGAACAACTCCATTTGGCTCACTAACTTCACACACCATCAGGCTTCCAAGCAGCTCTCAAGGAAACTCACTTTTCACACTCTATGCTTAGTGCCCTTTGTATGGCTAGGACTGAAATGAACCTGGTAGAGCATCCCACACAAACGAATGCTCCACATGCGGCTTTCACATGCCACCAACTCCACATTCACAGGCAACTTCAGCGCCACAGCCGTTTTCAGATAGCCCTCAATGCAAAGGCTCTAGACGCAAATATTGGTGTGAGAGCTAATTCAATCAAGGAAACACTGCATGTTGGTGAAGGGCATATTGAAGAAGGATCAGCCGAGTGGTTCTTGTGGGAGAACAACTCCATTTGGCTCACTAACTTCACACACCATCAGGCTTCCAAGCAGCTCTCAAGGAAACTCAGTTTTCACACTCTATGCTTATTGCCCTTTGAGTGCATTATCTAGGAATGAACCTGGTAGAGCATCCCACACAAACGAATGCTCCACATGCGGGTTTCACATGCCACCAACTCCACATTCACAGGCAACATCAGCGCCACAGCCGTTTTCAGATAGCCCTCAATACAAAGGCTCTAGACGCAAATATTGGTGTGAGAGCTAATTCAATCAAGGAAACACTGCATGTTGGTGAAGGGCATATTGAAGAAGGATCAGCTGAGTGGTTCTTGTGGGAGAACAACTCTATTTGGCTCACTAACTTCACGCACAATCAGGCTTCCAAGCACCTCTCAAGGAAACTCAGTTTTCACACTCTATGCTTAGTGCTCTTTGTGTGCCCAGGACTGACATGAAGCTTGGTCAGCATCCCACACAAACGAATGCTCCACATGCGGGTTTCACATGCCACCAACTCCACATTCACAGGCAACATCAGCGCCACAGCCGTTTTCAGATAGCCCTCAATGCAAAGGCTCTAGACGCAAATATTGGTGTGAGAGCTAATTCAATCAAGGAAACACTGCATGTTGGTGAAGGGCATATTGAAGAAGGATCAGCCGAGTGGTTCTTGTGGGAGAACAACTCCATTTGGCTCACTAACTTCACACACCATCAGGCTTCCAAGCAGCTCTCAAGGAAACTCAGTTTTCACACTCTATGCTTAGTGCCCTTTGTTTGGCTAGGACTGAAATGAACCTGGTAGAGCATCCCACACAAACGAATGCTCCACATGCGGGTTTCACATGCCACCAACTCCACATTCACAGGCAACTTCAGCGCCACAGCTGTTTTCAGATAGCCCTCAATGCAAAGGCTCTAGACGCAAATATTGGTGTGAGAGCTAATTCAATCAAGGAAACACTGCATGTTGGTGAAGGGCATATTGAAGAAGGATCAGCCGAGTGGTTCTTGTGGGAGAACAACTCTATTTGGCTCACTAACTTCACACACCATCAGGCTTCCAAGCACCTCTCAAGGAAACTCAGTTTTCACACTCTATGCTTAGTGCCCTTTGAGTGCATTATCTAGGAATGAACCTGGTAGAGCATCCCACACAAACGAATGCTCCACATGCGGGTTTCACATGCCACCAACTCCACATTCACAGGCAACTTCAGCGCCACAGCCGTTTTCAGATAGCCCTCAATGCAAAGGCTCTAGACGCAAATATTGGTGTGAGAGCTAATTCAATCAAGGAAACACTGCATGTTGGTGAAAGGCATATTAAAGAAGGATCAGCCGAGTGGTTCTTGTGGGAGAACAACTCTATTTGGCTCACTAACTTCACACACCATAAGGCTTCCAAGCAGCTCTCAAGGAAACTCAGTTTTCACACTCTATGCTTAGTGCCCTTTGTATGGCTAGGACTGAAATGAACCTGGTAGAGCATCCCACACAAACGAATGCTCCACATGCGGCTTTCCCATGCCACCAACTCCACATTCACAGGCAACTTCAGTGCCACAGCCGTTTTCAGATAGCCCTCAATGCAAAGGCTCTAGACGCAAATATTGGTGTGAGAGCTAATTCAATCAAGGAAACACTGCATGTTGGTGAAGGGCATATTGAAGAAGGATCAGCCGAGTGGTTCTTGTGGGAGAACAACTCCATTTGGCTCACTAACTTCACACACCATCAGGCTTCCAAGCAGCTCTCAAGGAAACTCAGTTTTCACACTCTATGCTTAGTGCCCTTTGAGTGCATTATCTAGGAATGAACCTGGTAGAGCATCCCACACAAACGAATGCTCCACATGCGGGTTTCACATGCCACCAACTTCACATTCACAGGCAACATCAGCGCCACAGCCATTTTCAGATAGCCCTCAATGCAAAGGCTCTAGACGCAAATATTGGTGTGAGAGCTAATTCAATCAAGGAAACACTGCATGTTGGTGAAGGGCATATTGAAGAAGGATCAGCTGAGTGGTTCTTGTGGGAGAACAACTCCATTTGGCTCACTAACTTCACGCACCATCAGGCTTCCAAGCAGCTCTCAAGGAAACTCAGTTTTCACACTCTATGCTTAGTGCTCTTTGTGTGCCCAGGACTGACATGAAGCTTGGTCAGCATCCCACACAAACGAATGCTCCACATGCGGGTTTCACATGCCACCAACTCCACATTCACAGGCAACTTCAGCGCCACAGCCGTTTTCAGATAGCCCTCAATGCAAAGGCTCTAGATGCAAATATTGGTGTGAGAGCTAATTCAATCAAGGAAACACTGCATGTTGGTGAAGGGCATATTGAAGAAGGATCAGCCGAGTGGTTCTTGTGGGAGAACAACTCCATTTTGATCACTAACTTCACACACCATCAGGCTTCCAAGCAGCTCTCAAGGAAACTCAGTTTTCACACTCTATACTTAGTGCCCTTTGTATGGCTAGGACTGAAATGAACCTGGTAGAGCATCCCACACAAACGAATGCTCCACATGCGGGTTTCACATGCCACCAACTCCACATTCACAGGCAACTTCAGCGCTACAGCCGTTTTCAGATAGCCCTCAATGCAAAGGCTCTAGACGCAAATATTGGTGTGAGAGCTAATTCAATCAAGGAAACACTGCATGTTGGTGAAGGGCATATTGAAGAAGGATCAGCCGAGTGGTTCTTGTGGGAGAACAACTCCATTTGGCTCACTAACTTCACACACCATCAGGCTTCCAAGCAGCTCTCAAGGAAAC
>NW_026701350.1:0-33492 GCF_030435755.1 Ochotona princeps | reverse complement strand
TGGGAGAACAACTCCATTTGGCTCACTAACTTCACACACCATCAGGCTTCCAAGCAGCTCTCAAGGAAACTCAGTTTTCACACTCTATGCTTAGTGCCATTTGAGTGCATTATCTAGGAATGAACCTGGTAGAGCATCCCACACAAACGAATGCTCCACATGCGGGTTTCACATGCCACCAAGTCCACATTCACAGGCAACTTCAGCGCCACAGCCGTTTTCAGATAGCCCTCAATGCAAAGGCTCTAGACGCAAATATTGGTGTGAGAGGTAATTCAATCAAGGAAACACTGCATGTTGGTGAAGGGCATATTGAAGAAGGATCAGCCAAGTGGTTCTTGTGGGAGAACAACTCCATTTGGCTCACTAACTTCACACACCATCAGGCTTCCAAGCAGCTCTCAAGGAAACTCAGTTTTCACACGCTATGCTTAGTGCCCTTTGTATGGTTAGGACTGAAATGAACCTGGTAGAGCATCCCACACAAACGAATGCTGCACATGCGGGTTTCACATGCCACCAATTCCACTTTCACAGGCAACGTCAGCGCCACAGCCGTTTTCAGATAGCCCTCAATGCAAAGGCTCTAGACGCAAATATTGGTGTGAGAGCTAATTCAATCAAGGAAACACTGCATGTTGGTGAAGGGCATATTGAAGAAGGATCAGCCGAGTGGTTCTTGTGGGAGAACAACTCCATTTGGCTCACTAACTTCACACACCATCAGGCTTCCAAGCAGCTCTCAAGGAAACTCAGTTTTCACACTCTATGCTTAGTGCCCTTTGTATGGGTTGGACTGAAATGAAGCTTGGTCAGCATCCCACACAAACGAATGCTCCACATGCGGGTTTCACATGCCACCAACTCCACATTCACAGGCAACTTCAGCGCCACAGCCGTTTTCAGATAGCCCTCAATGCAAAGGCTCTAGACGCAAATATTGGTGTGAGAGCTAATTCAATCAAGGAAACACTGCATGTTGGTGAAGGGCATATTGAAGAAGGATCAGCCAAGTGGTTCTTGTGGGAGAACAACTCCATTTGGCTCACTAACTTCACACACCATCAGGCTTACAAGCAGCTCTCAAGGAAACTCAGTTTTCACACGCTATGCTTAGTGCCCTTTGTATGGCTAGGACTGAAATGAACCTGGTAGAGCATCCCACAGAAACGAATGCTGCACATGCGGGTTTCACATGCCACCAACTCCACATTCACAGGCAACTTCAGCACCACAGCCGTTTTCAGATAGCCCTCAATGCAAAGGCTCTAGACGCAAATATTGGTGTGAGAGCTAATTCAATCAAGGAAACACTGCATGTTGGTGAAGGGCATATTGAAGAAGGATCAGCCGAGTGGTTCTTGAGGGAGAACAACTCCATTTGGCTCACTAACTTCACACACCATCAGGCTTCCAAGCAGCTCTCAAGGAAACTCAGTTTTCACACTCTATGCTTAGTGCCCTTTGTATGGCTAGGACTGAAATGAAGCTTGGTCAGCATCCCACACAAACGAATGCTCCACATGCGGGTTTCACATGCCACCAACTCCACATTCACAGGCAACTTCAGCGCCACAGCCGTTTTCAGATAGCCCTCAATGCAAAGGCTCTAGACGCAAATATTGGTGTGAGAGCTAATTCAATCAAGGAAACACTGCATGTTGGTGAAGGGCATATTGAAGAAGGATCAGCCGAGTGGTTCTTGTGGGAGAACAACTCCATTTGGCTCACTAACTTCACACACCATCAGGCTTCCAAGCAGCTCTCAAGGAAACTCAGTTTTCACACTCTATGCTTAGTTCCCTTTGAGTGCATTATCTAGGAATGAACCTGGTAGAGCATCCCACACAAACGAATGCTCCACATGCGGGTTTCACATGCCACCAACTCCACATTCACAGGCAACTTCAGCGCCACAGCCGTTTTCAGATAGCCCTCAATGCAAAGGCTCTAGACGCAAATATTGGTGTGAGAGCTAATTCAATCAAGGAAACACTGCATGTTGGTGAAGGGCATATTGAAGAAGATCAGCCAAGTGGTTCTTGTGGGAGAACAACTCCATTTGGCTCACTAACTTCACACACCATCAGGCTTCCAAGCAGCTCTCAAGGAAACTCAGTTTTCACACTCTATGCTTAGTGCCCTTTGTATGGCTAGGACTGAATGAACCTGGTAGAGCATCCCACAGAAACGAATGCTGCACATGCGGGTTTCACATGCCACCAACTCCACATTCACAGGCAACTTCAGCGCCACAGCCGTTTTCAGATAGCCCTCAATGCAAAAGGCTCTAGACGCAAATATTGGTGTGAGAGCTAATTCAATCAAGGAAACACTGCATGTTGGTCAAGGGCATATTGAAGAAGGATCAACCGAGTGGTTCTTGTGGGACAACAACTCCATTTGGCTCACTAACTTCACACACCATCAGGCTTCCAAGCAGCTCTCAAGGAAACTCAGTTTTCACACTCTATGCTTAGTGCCCTTTGAGTGCATTATCTAGGAATGAACCTGGTAGAGCATCCCACACAAACGAATGCTCCACATGCGGGTTTCACATGCCACCAACTCCACATTCACAGGCAACTTCAGCGCCACAGCCGTTTTCAGATAGCCCTCAATGCAAAGGCTCTAGACGCAAATATTGGTGTGAGAGCTAATTCAATCAAGGAAACACTGCATGTTGGTGAAGGGCATATTGAAGAAGGATCAGCCGAGTGGTTCTTGTGGGAGAACAACTCCATTTGGCTCACTAACTTCACACACCATCAGGCTTCCAAGCAGCTCTCAAGCAAACTCAGTTTTCACACTCTATGCTTAGTGCCCTTTGAGTGCATTATCTAGGAATGAACCTGGTAGAGCATCCCACACAAACGAATGCTGCACATGCGGGTTTCACATGCCACCAACTCCACATTCACAGGCAACTTCAGCGCCACAGCCGTTTTGAGATGCCCCTCAATGCAAAGGCTCTAGACGCAAATATTGGTGTGAGAGCTAATTCAATCAAGGAAACACTGCATGTTGGTGAAGGGCATATTGAAGAAGGATCAGCCGAGTGGTTCTTGTGGAGAACAACTCCATTTGGCTCACTAACTTCACACACCATCAGGCTTCCAAGCAGCTCTCAAGGAAACTCAGTTTTCACACTCTATGCTTAGTGCCCTTTGTATGGCTAGGATTGAAATGAAGCTTGGTCAGCATCCCACACAACGAATGCTCCACATGCGGGTTTCACATGCCACCAACTCCACATTCACAGGCAACTTCAGCGCCACAGCCGTTTTCAGATAGCCCTCAATGCAAAGGCTCTAGACGCAAATATTGGTGTGAGAGCTAATTCAATCAAGGAAACACTGCATGTTGGTGAAGGGCATATTGAAGAAGGATCAGCCGAGTGGTTCTTGTGGGAGAACAACTCCATTTGGCTCACTAACTTCACACACCATCAGGCTTCCAAGCAGCTCTCAAGGAACTCAGTTTTCACACTCTATGCTTAGTGCCCTTTGAGTGCATTATCTAGGGGGGGAAAAAGAACCTGGTGAGCATCCCACACAAACGAATGCTCCACATGCGGGTTTCACATGCCACCAACTCCACATTCACAGGCAACTTCAGCGCCACAGCCGTTTTCAGATAGCCCTCAATGCAAAGGCTCTAGACGCAAATATTGGTGTGAGAGCTAATTCAATCAAGGAAACACTGCATGTTGGTCAAGGGCATATTGAAGAAGGATCAGCCGAGTGGTTCTTGTGGGAGAACAACTCCATTTGGCTCACTAACTTCACACACCATCAGGCTTCCAAGCAGCTCTCAAGGAAACTCAGTTTTCACACTCTATGCTTAGTGCCCTTTGTATGGCTAGGACTGAAATGAACCTGGTAGAGCATCCCACACAAACGAATGCTCCACATGTGGGTTTCACATGCCACCAACTCCACATTCACAGGCAACTTCAGCGCCACAGCCGTTTTCAGATAGCCCTCAATGCAAAGGCTCTAGACGCAAATATTGGTGTGAGAGCTAATTCAATCAAGGAAACACTGCATGTTGGTGAAGGGCATATTGAAGAAGGATCAGCCGAGTGGTTCTTGTGGGAGAACAACTCCATTTGGCTCACTAACTTCACACACCATCAGGCTTCCAAGCAGCTCTCAAGGAAACTCAGTTTTCACACTCTATGCTTAGTGCCCTTGAGTGCATTATCTAGGAATGAACCTGGTAGAGCATCCCACACAAACGAATGCTCCACATGCGGGTTTCACATGCCACCAACTCCACATTCACAGGCAACTTCAGCGCCACAGCCGTTTTCAGATAGCCCTCAATGCAAAGGCTCTAGACGCAAATATTGGTGTGAGAGCTAATTCAATCAAGGAAACACTGCATGTTGGTGAAGGGCATATTGAAGAAGGATCAGCCAAGTGGTTCTTGTGGGAGAACAAGTCCATTTGGCTCACTAACTTCACACACCATCAGGCTTCCAAGCAGCTCTCAAGGAAACTCAGTTTTCACACGCTATGCTTAGTGCCCTTTGTATTGGTAGGACTGAAATGAACCTGGTAGAGCATCCCACAGAAACGAATGCTCCACATGCGGGTTTCACATGCCACCAACTCCATATTCACAGGCAACTTCAGCACCACAGCCGTTTTCAGATAGCCCTCAATGCAAAGGCTCTAGACGCAAATATTGGTGTGAGAGCTAATTCAATCAAGGAAACACTGCATGTTGGTGAAGGGCATATTGAAGAAGGATCAGCCGAGTGGTTCTTGTGGGACAACAACTCCATTTGGCTCACTAACTTCACACACCATCAGGCTTCCAAGCAGCTCTCAAGGAAACTCAGTTTTCACACTCTATGCTTAGTGCCCTTTGTATGGCTAGGACTGAATGAACCTGTAGAACATCACACACAAACGAATGCTCCACATGCGGGTTTCACATGCCACCAACTCCACATTCACAGGCAACTTCAGCGCCACAGCCGTTTTCAGATAGCCCTCAATGCAAAGGCTCTAGACGCAAATATTGGTGTGAGAGCTAATTCAATCAAGGAAACACTGCATGTTGGTGAAGGGCATATTGAAGAAGGATCAGCCGAGTGGTTCTTGTGGGACAACAACTCCATTTGGCTCACTAACTTCACACACCAACAGGCTTCCAAGCAGCTCTCAAGGAAACTCAGTTTTCACACTCTATGTTTAGTGCCCTTTGAGTGCATTATCTAGGAATGAACCTGGTGAGCATCCCACACAAACGAATGCTCCACATGCGGGTTTCACATGCCACCAACTCCACATTCACAGGCAACTTCAGCGCCACAACCGTTTTCAGATAGCCCTCAATGCAAAGGCTCTAGACGCAAATATTGGTGTGAGAGCTAATTCAATCAAGGAAACACTGCATGTTGGTGAAGGGCATATTGAAGAAGGATCAGCCGAGTGGTTCTTGTGGGACAACAACTCCATTTGGCTCACTAACTTCACACACCATCAGGCTTCCAAGCAGCTCTCAAGAAAACTCAGTTTTCACACTCTATGCTTAGTGCCCTTTGTATGGCTAGGACTGAAATGAACCTGGTAGAGCATCCCACACAAACGAATGCTCCACATGCGGGTTTCACATGCCACCAACTCCACATTCACAGGCAACTTCAGCGCCACAGCCGTTTTCAGATAGCCCTCAATGCAAAGGCTCTAGACGCAAATATTGGTGTGAGAGCTAATTCAATCAAGGAAACACTGCATGTTGGTGAAGGGCATATTGAAGAAGGATCAGCCGAGTGGTTCTTGTGGCAGAACAACTCCATTTGGCTCACTAACTTCACACACCATCAGGCTTCCAAGCAGCTCTCAAGGAAACTCAGTTTTTACACTCTATGCTTAATGCCCATTGAGTACATTATCTAGGAATGAACATGGTAGAGCATCCCACACTTACGAATGCTCCAAATGCGGGTTTCACATGCCACCAACTCCACATTCACAGGCAACTTCAGCGCCACAGCCGTTTTCAGATAGCCCTCAATGCAAAGGCTCTAGACGCAAATATTGGTGTGAGAGCTAATTCAATCAAGGAAACACTGCATGTTGGTGAAGGGCATATTGAAGAAGGATCAGCCGAGTGGTTCTTGTGGGAGAACAACTCCATTTGGCTCACTAACTTCACACACCATCAGGCTTCCAAGCAGCTCTCAAGGAAACTCAGTTTTCACACTCTATGCTTAGTGCCCGTTTAGTGCATTATCTGGGAATGAACCTGGTAGAGCATCCCACACAAACGAATCCTCCACATGCGGGTTTCACATGCCACCAACTCCACATTCACAGGCAACTTCAGCGCCACAGCCGTTTTCAGATAGCCCTCAATGCAAAGGCTCTAGATGCAAATATTGGTGTGAGAACTAATTCAATCAAGGAAACACTGCATATTGGTGAAGAGCATATTGAAGAAGGATCAGCCGAGTGGTTCTTGTGGGAGAACAACTCCATTTGGCTCACTAACTTCACACACCATCAGGCTTCCAAGCAGCTCTCAAGGAAACTCAGTTTTCACACTCTATGCTTAGTGCCCTTTGATTACATTATCTAGGAATGAACATGGTAGAACATCCCACACAAACGAATGCTCCACTTGCGGGTTTCACATGCCACCAACTCCACATTCACAGGCAACTTCAGCGCCACAGCCGTTTTCAGATAGCCCTCAATGCAAAGGCTCTAGACGCAAATATTGGTGTGAGAGCTAATTCAATCAAGGAAACACTGCATGTTGGTGAAGGGCATATTGAAGAAGGATCAGCCGAGTGGTTCTTGTGGGAGAACAACTCCATTTGGCTCACTAACTTCACACACCATCAGGCTTCCAAGCAGCTCTCAAGGAAACTCAGTTTTCACACTCTATGCTTAGTGCCCTTTGAGTGCATTATCTAGGAATGAACCTGGTAGAGCATCCCACACAAACGAATGCTCCACATGCGGGTTTCACATGCCACCAACTCCACATTCACAGGCAACTTCAGCGCCACAGCCGTTTTCAGATAGCCCTCAATGCAAAGGCTCTAGACGCAAATATTGGTGTGAGAGCTAATTCAATCAAGGAAACACTGCATGTTGGTGAAGGGCATATTGAAGAAGGATCAGCCAAGTGGTTCTTGTGGGAGAACAAGTGCATTTGGCTCACTAACTTCACACACCATCAGGCTTCCAAGCAGCTCTCAAGGAAACTCAGTTTTCACACGCTATGCTTAGTGCCCTTTGTATTGGTAGGACTGAAATGAACCTGGTAGAGCATCCCACAGAAACGAATGCTCCACATGCGGGTTTCACATGCCACCAACTCCATATTCACAGGCAACTTCAGCACCACAGCCGTTTTCAGATAGCCCTCAATGCAAAGGCTCTAGACGCAAATATTGGTGTGAGAGCTAATTCAATCAAGGAAACACTGCATGTTGGTGAAGGGCATATTGAAGAAGGATCAGCCGAGTGGTTCTTGTGGGACAACAACTCCATTTGGCTCACTAACTTCACACACCATCAGGCTTCCAAGCAGCTCTCAAGGAAACTCAGTTTTCACACTCTATGCTTAGTGCCCTTTGAGTGCATTATCTAGGAATGAACCTGGTAGAGCATCCCACACAAACGAATGCTCCACATGCGGGTTTCACATGCCACCAACTCCACATTCACAGGCAACTTCAGCGCCACAGCCGTTTTCAGATAGCCCTCAATGCAAAGGCTCTAGACGCAAATATTGGTGTGAGAGCTAATTCAATCAAGGAAACACTGCATGTTGGTGAAGGGCATATTGAAGAAGGATCAGCCAAGTGGTTCTTGTGGGAGAACAAGTGCATTTGGCTCACTAACTTCACACACCATCAGGCTTCCAAGCAGCTCTCAAGGAAACTCAGTTTTCACACTCTATGCTTAGTGCCCGTTTAGTGCATTATCTGGGAATGAACCTGGTAGAGCATCCCACACAAACGAATGCTCCACATGCGGGTTTCACATGCCACCAACTCCACATTCACAGGCAACTTCAGCGCCACAGCCGTTTTCAGATAGCCCTCAATGCAAAGGCTCTAGATGCAAATATTGGTGTGAGAACTAATTCAATCAAGGAAACACTGCATGTTGGTGAAGAGCATATTGAAGAAGAATCAGCCGAGTGGTTCTTGTGGGAGAACAACTCCATTTGGCTCACTAACTTCACACACCATCAGGCTTCCAAGCAGCTCTCAAGGAAACTCAGTTTTCACACTCTATGCTTAGTGCCCTTTGATTACATTATCTAGGAATGAACATGGTAGAACATCCCACACAAACGAATGCTCCACTTGCGGGTTTCACATGCCACCAACTCCACATTCACAGGCAACTTCAGTGCCACAGCCGTTTTCAGATAGCACTCAATGCAAAGGCTCTAGACGCAAATATTGGTGTGAGAGCTAATTCAATCAAGGAAACACTGCATGTTGGTGAAGGGCATATTGAAGAAGGATCAGCCGAGTGGTTCTTGTGGGAGAACAACTCCATTTGGCTCACTAACTTCACACACCATCAGGCTTCCAAGCAGCTCTCAAGGAAGCTCAGTTTTCACACTCTATGCTTAGTGCCCGTTTAGTGCATTATCTGGGAATGAAGCTGGTAGAGCATTCCACACAAACGGATGCTCCAAATGCGGGTTTCACATGCCACCAAGTCCACATTCACAGGCAACTTCAGCGCCACAGCCGTTTTCAGATAGCCCTCAATGCAAAGGCTCTAGACGCAAATATTGGTGTGAGAGCTAATTCAATCAAGGAAACACTGCATGTTGGTGAAGGGCATATTGAAGAAGGATCAGCCGAGTGGTTCTTGTGGGAGAACAACTCCATTTGGCTCACTAACTTCACACACCATCAGGCTTCCAAGCAGCTCTCAAGGAAACTCAGTTTTCACACTCTATGCTTAGTGCCCTTTGAGTGCATTATCTAGGAATGAACCTGGTAGAGCATCCCACACAAACGAATGCTCCACATGCGGGTTTCACATGCCACCAACTCCACATTCACAGGCAACTTCAGCGCCACAGCCGTTTTCAGATAGCCCTCAATGCAAAGGCTCTAGACGCAAATATTGGTGTGAGAGCTAATTCAATCAAGGAAACACTGCATGTTGGTGAAGGGCATATTGAAGAAGGATCAGCCAAGTGGTTCTTGTGGGAGAACAAGTGCATTTGGCTCACTAACTTCACACACCATCAGGCTTCCAAGCAGCTCTCAAGGAAACTCAGTTTTCACACGCTATGCTTAGTGCCCTTTGTATTGGTAGGACTGAAATGAACCTGGTAGAGCATCCCACAGAAACGAATGCTCCACATGCGGGTTTCACATGCCACCAACTCCATATTCACAGGCAACTTCAGCACCACAGCCGTTTTCAGATAGCCCTCAATGCAAAGGCTCTAGACGCAAATATTGGTGTGAGAGCTAATTCAATCAAGGAAACACTGCATGTTGGTGAAGGGCATATTGAAGAAGGATCAGCCGAGTGGTTCTTGTGGGACAACAACTCCATTTGGCTCACTAACTTCACACACCATCAGGCTTCCAAGCAGCTCTCAAGGAAACTCAGTTTTCACACTCTATGCTTAGTGCCCTTTGTATGGCTAGGACTGAAATGAACCTGGTAGAACATCACACACAAACGAATGCTCCACATGCGGGTTTCACATGCCACCAACTCCACATTCACAGGCAACTTCAGCGCCACAGCCGTTTTCAGATAGCCCTCAATGCAAAGGCTCTAGACGCAAATATTGGTGTGAGAGCTAATTCAATCAAGGAAACACTGCATGTTGGTGAAGGGCATATTGAAGAAGGATCAGCCGAGTGGTTCTTGTGGGACAACAACTCCATTTGGCTCACTAACTTCACACACCAACAGGCTTCCAAGCAGCTCTCAAGGAAACTCAGTTTTCACACTCTATGTTTAGTGCCCTTTGAGTGCATTATCTAGGAATGAACCTGGTGAGCATCCCACACAAACGAATGCTCCACATGCGGGTTTCACATGCCACCAACTCCACATTCACAGGCAACTTCAGCGCCACAACCGTTTTCAGATAGCCCTCAATGCAAAGGCTCTAGACGCAAATATTGGTGTGAGAGCTAATTCAATCAAGGAAACACTGCATGTTGGTGAAGGGCATATTGAAGAAGGATCAGCCGAGTGGTTCTTGTGGGACAACAACTCCATTTGGCTCACTAACTTCACACACCATCAGGCTTCCAAGCAGCTCTCAAGAAAACTCAGTTTTCACACTCTATGCTTAGTGCCCTTTGTATGGCTAGGACTGAAATGAACCTGGTAGAGCATCCCACACAAACGAATGCTCCACATGCGGGTTTCACATGCCACCAACTCCACATTCACAGGCAACTTCAGCGCCACAGCCGTTTTCAGATAGCCCTCAATGCAAAGGCTCTAGACGCAAATATTGGTGTGAGAGCTAATTCAATCAAGGAAACACTGCATGTTGGTGAAGGGCATATTGAAGAAGGATCAGCCGAGTGGTTCTTGTGGCAGAACAACTCCATTTGGCTCACTAACTTCACACACCATCAGGCTTCCAAGCAGCTCTCAAGGAAACTCAGTTTTTACACTCTATGCTTAATGCCCATTGAGTACATTATCTAGGAATGAACATGGTAGAGCATCCCACACTTACGAATGCTCCAAATGCGGGTTTCACATGCCACCAACTCCACATTCACAGGCAACTTCAGCGCCACAGCCGTTTTCAGATAGCCCTCAATGCAAAGGCTCTAGACGCAAATATTGGTGTGAGAGCTAATTCAATCAAGGAAACACTGCATGTTGGTGAAGGGCATATTGAAGAAGGATCAGCCGAGTGGTTCTTGTGGGAGAACAACTCCATTTGGCTCACTAACTTCACACACCATCAGGCTTCCAAGCAGCTCTCAAGGAAACTCAGTTTTCACACTCTATGCTTAGTGCCCGTTTAGTGCATTATCTGGGAATGAACCTGGTAGAGCATCCCACACAAACGAATCCTCCACATGCGGGTTTCACATGCCACCAACTCCACATTCACAGGCAACTTCAGCGCCACAGCCGTTTTCAGATAGCCCTCAATGCAAAGGCTCTAGATGCAAATATTGGTGTGAGAACTAATTCAATCAAGGAAACACTGCATATTGGTGAAGAGCATATTGAAGAAGGATCAGCCGAGTGGTTCTTGTGGGAGAACAACTCCATTTGGCTCACTATCTTCACACACCATCAGGCTTCCAAGCAGCTCTCAAGGAAACTCAGTTTTCACACTCTATGCTTAGTGCCCTTTGATTACATTATCTAGGAATGAACATGGTAGAACATCCCACACAAACGAATGCTCCACTTGCGGGTTTCACATGCCACCAACTCCACATTCACAGGCAACTTCAGTGCCACAGCCGTTTTCAGATAGCACTCAATGCAAAGGCTCTAGACGCAAATATTGGTGTGAGAGCTAATTCAATCAAGGAAACACTGCATGTTGGTGAAGGGCATATTGAAGAAGGATCAGCCGAGTGGTTCTTGAGGGAGAACAACTCCATTTGGCTCACTAACTTCACACACCATCAGGCTTCCAAGCAGCTCTCAAGGAAGCTCAGTTTTCACACTCTATGCTTAGTGCCCGTTTAGTGCATTATCTGGGAATGAAGCTGGTAGAGCATTCCACACAAACGAATGCTCCAAATGCGGGTTTCACATGCCACCAAGTCCACATTCACAGGCAACTTCAGCGCCACAGCCGTTTTCAGATAGCCCTCAATGCAAAGGCTCTAGACGCAAATATTGGTGTGAGAGCTAATTCAATCAAGGAAACACTGCATGTTGGTGAAGGGCATATTGAAGAAGGATCAGCCGAGTGGTTCTTGTGGGACAACAACTCCATTTGGCTCACTAACTTCACACACCATCAGGCTTCCAAGCAGCTCTCAAGGAAACTCAGTTTTCACACTCTATGCTTAGTGCCCTTTGTATGGCTAGGACTGAAATGAACCTGGTAGAGCATCCCACACAAACGAATGCTCCACATGCGGGTTTCACATGCCACCAACTCGACATTCACAGGCAACTTCAGCGCCACAGCCGTTTTCAGATAGCCCTCAATGCAAAGGCTCTAGACGCAAATATTGGTGTGAGAGCTAATTCAATCAAGGAAACACTGCATTTGGTTAAGGGCATATTGAAGAAGGATCAGCCGAGTGGTTCTTGTGGGAGAACAACTCCATTTGCCTCACTAACTTCACACACCATCAGGCTTCCAAGCAGCTCTCAAGGAAACTCAGTTTTCACACTCTATGCTTAGTGCCCTTTGAGTGCATTATCTAAGAATGAACCTGGTGAGCATCACACACAAACGAATGCTCCACATGCGGGTTTCACATGCCACCAACTCCACATTCACAGGCAACTTCAGCGCCACAGCCGTTTTCAGATAGCCCGCAATGCAAAGGCTCTAGATGCAAATTTTGGTGTGAGAGCTAATTCAATCAAGGAAACACTGCATGTTGGTGAAGGGCATATTGAAGAAGGATCAGCCGAGTGGTTCTTGTGGGAGAACAACTCCATTTGGCTCACTAACTTCACACACCATCAGGCTTCCAAGCAGCTCTCAAGGAAACTCAGTTTTCACACTCTATGCTTAGTGCCCTTTGAGTGCATTATCTAGGAATGAACCTGGTAGAGCATCCCACACAAACACGAATGCTCCACATGCGGGTTTCACATGCCACCAACTCCGCATTCACAGGCAACTTCAGCGCCACAGCCGTTTTCAGATAGCCCTCAATGCAAAGGCTCTAGACGCAAATATTGGTGTGAGAGCTAATTCAATCAAGGAAACACTGCATGTTGGTGAAGGGCATATTGAAGAAGGATCAGCCGAGTGGTTCTTGTGGGAGAACAACTCCATTTGGCTCACTAACTTCACACACCATCAGGCTTCCAAGCAGCTCTCAAGGAAACTCAGTTTTTACACTCTATGCTTAATGCCCATTGAGTACATTATCTAGAAATGAACATGGTAGAGCATCCCACACTTACGAAAGCTCCACTTGCGGGTTTCACATGCCACCAACTCCACATTCACAGGCAACTTCAGCGCCACAGCCGTTTTCAGATAGCCCTCAATGCAAAGGCTCTAGACGCAAATATTGGTGTGAGAGCTAATTCAATCAAGGAAACACTGCATGTTGGTGAAGGGCATATTGAAGAAGGATCAGCCGAGTGGTTCTTGTGGGAGAACAACTCCATTTGGCTCACTAACTTCACACACCATCAGGCTTCCAAGCAGCTCTCAAGGAAACTCAGTTTTCACACTCTATGCTTAGTGCCCGTTTAGTGCATTATCTGGGAATGAACCTGGTAGAGCATCCCACACAAACGAATGCTCCACATGCGGGTTTCACATGCCACCAACTCCACATTCACAGGCAACTTCAGCGCCACAGCCGTTTTCAGATAGCCCTCAATGCAAAGGCTCTAGATGCAAATATTGGTGTGAGAACTAATTCAATCAAGGAAACACTGCATGTTGGTGAAGAGCATATTGAAGAAGAATCAGCCGAGTGGTTCTTGTGGGAGAACAACTCCATTTGGCTCACTAACTTCACACACCATCAGGCTTCCAAGCAGCTCTCAAGGAAACTCAGTTTTCACACTCTATGCTTAGTGCCCTTTGATTACATTATCTAGGAATGAACATGGTAGAACATCCCACACAAACGAATGCTCCACTTGCGGGTTTCACATGCCACCAACTCCACATTCACAGGCAACTTCAGTGCCACAGCCGTTTTCAGATAGCACTCAATGCAAAGGCTCTAGACGCAAATATTGGTGTGAGAGCTAATTCAATCAAGGAAACACTGCATGTTGGTGAAGGGCATATTGAAGAAGGATCAGCCGAGTGGTTCTTGTGGGAGAACAACTCCATTTGGCTCACTAACTTCACACACCATCAGGCTTCCAAGCAGCTCTCAAGGAAGCTCAGTTTTCACACTCTATGCTTAGTGCCCGTTTAGTGCATTATCTGGGAATGAAGCTGGTAGAGCATTCCACACAAACGGATGCTCCAAATGCGGGTTTCACATGCCACCAAGTCCACATTCACAGGCAACTTCAGCGCCACAGCCGTTTTCAGATAGCCCTCAATGCAAAGGCTCTAGACGCAAATATTGGTGTGAGAGCTAATTCAATCAAGGAAACACTGCATGTTGGTGAAGGGCATATTGAAGAAGGATCAGCCGAGTGGTTCTTGTGGGAGAACAACTCCATTTGGCTCACTAACTTCACACACCATCAGGCTTCCAAGCAGCTCTCAAGGAAACTCAGTTTTCACACGCTATGCTTAGTGCCCTTTGTATGGGTAGGACTGAAATGAACCTGGTAGAGCATCCCACAGAAACGAATGCTGCACATGCGGGTTTCACATGCCACCAACTCCACATTCACAGGCAACTTCAGCGCCACAACCGTTTTCAGATAGCCCTCAATGCAAAGCCTCTAGACGCAAATATTGGTGTGAGAGCTAATTCAATCAAGGAAACACTGCATGTTGGTGAAGGGCATATTGAAGAAGGATCAGCCGAGTGGTTCTTGTGGGACAACAACTCCATTTGGCTCACTAACTTCACACACCATCAGGCTTCCAAGCAGCTCTCAAGGAAACTCAGTTTTCACACTCTATGCTTAGTGCCCTTTGTATGGCTAGGACTGAAATGAACCTGGTAGAGCATCACACACAAACGAATGCTCCACATGCGGGTTTCACATGCCACCAACTCCACATTCACAGGCAACTTCAGCGCCACAGCCGTTTTCAGATAGCCCTCAATGCAAAGGCTCTAGACGCAAATATTGGTGTGAGAGCTAATTCAATCAAGGAAACACTGCATGTTGGTGAAGGGCATATTGAAGAAGGATCAGCCAAGTGGTTCTTGTGGAGAACAACTCCATTTGGCTCACTAACTTCACACACCATCAGGCTTCCAAGAAGCTCTCAAGGAAACTCAGTTTTCACACTCTATGCTTAGTGCCCTTTGTATGGCTAGGACTGAAATGAACCTGGTAGAGCATCCCACACAAACGAATGCTCCACATGCGGGTTTCACATACCACCAACTCCACATTCACAGGCAACTTCAGCGCCACAGCCGTTTTCAGATAGCCCTCAATGCAAAGGCTCTAGACGCAAATATTGGTGTGAGAGCTAATTCAATCAAGGAAACACTGCATGTTGGTGAAGGGCATATTGAAGAAGGATCAGCCGAGTGGTTCTTGTGGGAGAACAACTCCATTTGGCTCACTAACTTCACACACCATCAGGCTTCCAAGCAGCTCTCAAGGAAACTCAGTTTTCACACGCTATGCTTAGAGCCCTTTGTATGGGTAGGACTGAAATGAACCTGGTAGAGCATCCCACAGAAACGAATGCTGCACATGCGGGTTTCACATGCCACCAACTCCACATTCACAGGCAACTTCAGCACCACAGCCGTTTTCAGATAGCCCTCAATGCAAAGGCTCTAGACGCAAATATTGGTGTGAGAGCTAATTCAATCAAGGAAACACTGCATGTTGGTGAAGGGCATATTGAAGAAGGATCAGCCGAGTGGTTCTTGTGGCAGAACAACTCCATTTGGCTCACTAACTTCACACACCATCAGGCTTCCAAGCAGCTCTCAAGGAAACTCAGTTTTCACACTCTATGCTTAGTGCCCTTTGTATGGGTAGGACTGAAATGAACATGGTAGAGCATCCCACAGAAACGAATGCTGCACATGCGGGTTTCACATGCCACCAACTCCACATTCACAGGCAACTTCAGCACCACAGCCGTTTTCAGATAGCCCTCAATGCAAAGGCTCTAGACGCAAATATTGGTGTGAGAGCTAATTCAATCAAGGAAACACTGCATGTTGGTGAAGGGCATATTGAAGAAGGATCAGCCGAGTGGTTCTTGTGGCAGAACAACTCCATTTGGCTCACTAACTTCACACACCATCAGGCTTCCAAGCAGCTCTCAAGGAAACTCAGTTTTCACACTCTATGCTTAGTGCCCTTTGTATGGGTAGGACTGAAATGAACCTGGTAGAGCATCCCACACAAACGAATGCTCCCCATGCGGGTTTCACATGCCACCAACTCCACATTCACAGGCAACTTCAGCGCCACAGCCGTTTTCAGATAGCCCTCAATGCAAAGGCTCTAGACGCAAATATTGGTGTGAGAGCTAATTCAATCAAGGAAACACTGCATGTTGGTGAAGGGCATATTGAAGAAGGATCAGCCAAGTGGTTCTTGTGGGAGAACAACTCCATTTGGCTCACTAACTTCACACACCATCAGGCTTCCAAGCAGCTCTCAAGGAAACTCAGTTTTCACACTCTATGCTTAGTGCCCTTTGTATGGGTTGGACTGAAATGAACCTGGTAGAGCATCCAACACAAACGAATGCTCCACATGCGGGTTTCACATGCCACCAACTCCACATTCACAGGCAACCTCAGCGCCACAGCCGTTTTCAGATAAATGCAAAGGCTCTAGACGCAAATATTGGTGTGAGAGCTAATTCAATCAAGGAAACACTGCATGTTGGTGAAGGGCATATTGAAGAAGGATCAGCCGAGTGGTTCTTGTGGGAGAACAACTCCATTTGGCTCACTAACTTCACACACCATCAGGCTTCCAAGCAGCTCTCAAGGAAACTCAGTTTTCACACTCTATGCTTAGTGCTCTTTGTGTGCCTAGGACTGAAATGAATCTTGGTCAGCATCCCACACAAACGAATGCTCCACATGCGGGTTTCACATGCCACCAACTCCACATTCACAGGCAACTTCAGCGCCACAGCCGTTTTCAGATAGCCCTCAATGCAAAGGCTCTAGACGCAAATATTGGTGTGAGAGCTAATTCAATCA
The DNA here is from genome assembly GCF_030435755.1 of Ochotona princeps. Taxonomy (NCBI): domain Eukaryota; kingdom Metazoa; phylum Chordata; class Mammalia; order Lagomorpha; family Ochotonidae; genus Ochotona; species Ochotona princeps. The sequence continues at coordinate 16,511 of NW_026701350.1, read as the reverse complement.
AGGAAACACTGCATGTTGGTGAAGGGCATATTGAAGAAGGATCAGCCGAGTGGTTCTTGTGGGAGAACAACTCCATTTGGCTCACTAACTTCACACACCATCAGGCTTCCAAGCAGCTCTCAAGGAAACTCAGTTTTCACACTCTATGCTTAGTGCTCTTTGTGTGCCTAGGACTGAAATGAATCTTGGTCAGCATCCCACACAAACGAATGCTCCACATGCGGGTTTCACATGCCACCAACTCCACATTCACAGGCAACCTCAGCGCCACAGCCGTTTTTCAGATAGCCCTCAAAGCAAAGGCTCTAGACGCAAATATTGGTGTGAGAGCTAATTCAATCAAGGAAACACTGCATGTTGGTGAAGGGCATATTGAAGAAGGATCAGCCGAGTGGTTCTTGTGGGAGAACAACTCCATTTGGCTCACTAACTTCACACACCATCAGGCTTCCAAGCAGCTCTCAAGGAAACTCAGTTTTCACACTCTATGCTTAGTGCCCTTTGTATGGCTAGGACTGAAATGAAACCTGGTAGAGCATCCAACACAAACGAATGCTCCACATGCGGGTTTCACATGCCACCAACTCCACATTCACAGGCAACCTCAGCGCCACAGCCGTTTTCAGATAGCCCTCAAAGCAAAGGCTCTAGACGCAAATATTGGTGTGAGAGCTAATTCAATCAAGGAAACACTGCATGTTGGTGAAGGGCATATTGAAGAAGGATCAGCCGAGTGGTTCTTGTGGGAGAACAACTCCATTTGGCTCACTAACTTCACACACCATCAGGCTTCCAAGCAGCTCTCAAGGAAACTCAGTTTTTACACTCTATGCTTAGTGCCCTTTGAGTGCATTATCTAGGAATGAACCTGGTAGAGCATCCCACACAAACGAATGCTCCACATGCGGGTTTCACATGCCACCAACTCCACATTCACAGGCAACTTCAGCGCCACAGCCGTTTTCAGATAGCCCTCAATGCAAAGGCTCTAGACGCAAATATTGGTGTGAGAGCTAATTCAATCAAGGAAACACTGCATGTTGGTGAAGGGCATATTGAAGAAGGATCAGCCGAGTGGTTCTTGTGGCAGAACAACTCCATTTGGCTCACTAACTTCACACACCATCAGGCTTCCAAGGCAGCTCTCAAGGAAACTCAGTTTTTACACTCTATGCTTAATGCCCTTTGAGTTACATTATCTAGGAATGAACCTGGTAGAGCATCCCACACAAACGAATGCTCCACATGCGGGTTTCACATGCCACCAACTCCACATTCACAGGCAACTTCAGCGCCACAGCCGTTTTCAGATAGCCCTCAAAGCAAAGGCTCTAGATGCAAATATTGGTGTGAGAACTAATTCAATCAAGAAAACACTGCATGTTGGTGAAGAGCATATTGAAAGAAGGATCAGCCGAGTGGTTCTTGTGGGAGAACAACTCCATTTGATCACTAACTTCACACACCATCAGGCTTCCAAGCAGCTCTCAAGGAAACTCAGTTTTCACACTCTATGTTTAGTGACCTTTGATTACATTATCTAGGAATGAACCTGGTAGAACATCCCACACAAACGAATGCTCCACTTGCGGGTTTCACATGCCACCAACTCCACATTCACAGGCAACTTCAGTGCCACAGCCGTTTTCAGATAGCACTCAATGCAAAGGCTCTAGACGCAAATATTGGTGTGAGAGCTAATTCAATCAAGGAAACACTGCATGTTGGTGAGGGCATATTGAAGAAGGATCAGCCGAGTGGTTCTATAGGGGAGAACAACTCCATTTGGCTCACTAACTTCACACACCATCAGGCTTCCAAGCAGCTCTCAAGGAAACTCAGTTTTCACACGCTATGCTTAGTGCCCTTTGTATGGGTAGGACTGAAATGAACCTGGTAGAGCATCCCACAGAAACGAATGCTGCACATGCGGGTTTCACATGCCACCAACTCCACATTCACAGGCAACTTCAGCGCCACAGCCATTTTCAGATAGCCCTCAATGCAAAGGCTCTAGACGCAAATATTGGTGTGAGAGCTAATTCAATCAAGGAAACACTGCATGTTGGTGAAGGGCATATTGAAGAAGGATCAGCCAAGTGGTTCTTGTGGGAGAACAACTCCATTTGGCTCACTAACTTCACACACCATCAGGCTTCCAAGCAGCTCTCAAGGAAACTCAGTTTTCACACTCTATGCTTAGTGCCCTTTGTATGGCTAGGACTGAAATGAACCTGGTAGAGCATCCAACACAAACGAATGCTCCACATGCGGGTTTCACATGCCACCAACTCCACATTCACAGGCAACCTCAGCGCCACAGCCGTTTTCAGATAGCCCTCAAAGCAAAGGCTCTAGATGCAAATATTGGTGTGAGAACTAATTCAATCAAGGAAACACTGCATGTTGGTGAAGAGCATATTGAAGAAGGATCAGCCGAGTGGTTCTTGTGGGAGAACAACTCCCATTTGGCTCACTAACTTCACACACCATCAGGCTTCCAAGCAGCTCTCAAGGAAACTCAGTTTTCACACTCTATGCTTAGTGCCCTTTGATTACATTATCTAGGAATGAACATGGTAGAACATCCCACACAAACGAATGCTCCACTTGCGGGTTTCACATGCCACCAACTCCACATTCACAGGCAACTTCAGTGCCACAGCCGTTTTCAGATAGCACTCAATGCAAAGGCTCTAGACGCAAATATTGGTGTGAGAGCTAATTCAATCAAGGAAACACTGCATGTTGGTGAGGGCATATTGAAGAAGGATCAGCCGAGTGGTTCTTGAGGGAGAACAACTCCATTTGGCTCACTAACTTCACACACCATCAGGCTTCCAAGCAGCTCTCAAGGAAGCTCAGTTTTCACACTCTATGCTTAGTGCCCGTTTAGTGCATTATCTGGGAATGAAGCTGGTAGAGCATTCCACACAAACGAATGCTCCACATGCGGGTTTCACATGCCACCAACTCCACATTCACAGGCAACTTCAGCGCCACAGCCGTTTTCAGATAGCCCTCAATGCAAAGGCTCTAGACGCAAATATTGGTGTGAGAGCTAATTCAATCAAGGGAACACTGCATGTTGGTGAAGGGCATATTGAAGAAGGATCAGCCGAGTGGTTCTTGTGGGAGAACAACTCCATTTGGCTCACTAACTTCACACACCATCAGGCTTCCAAGCAGCTCTCAAGGAAACTCAGTTTTCACACTCTATGCTTAGTGCCCTTTGTATGGGTAGGACTGAAATGAACCTGGTAGAGCATCCCACAGAAACGAATGCTGCACATGCGGGTTTCACATGCCACCAACTCCACATTCACAGGCAACTTCAGCACCACAGCCGTTTTCAGATAGCCCTCAATGCAAAGGGCTCTAGACGCAAATATTGGTGTGAGAGCTAATTCAATCAAGGAAACACTGCATGTTGGTGAAGGGCATATTGAAGAAGGATCAGCCGAGTGGTTCTTGTGGGACAACAACTCCATTTGGCTCACTAACTTCACACACCATCAGGCTTCAAGCAGCTCTCAAGGAAACTCAGTTTTCACACTCTATGCTTAGTGCCCTTTGTATGGCTAGGACTGAAATGAACCTGGTAGAGCATCCCACACAAACGAATGCTCCACATGCGGGTTTCACATGCCACCAACTCCACATTCACAGGCAACTTCAGCGCCACAGCCGTTTTCAGATAGCCCTCAATGCAAAGGCTCTAGACGCAAATATTGGTGTGAGAGCTAATTCAATCAAGGAAACACTGCATGTTGGTGAAGGGCATATTGAAGAAGGATCAGCTGAGTGGTTCTTGTGGGAGAACAACTCCATTTGGCTCACTAACTTCACACACCATCAGGCTTCCAAGCAGCTCTCAAGGAAACTCAGTTTTCACACTCTATGCTTAGTGCCCTTTGTATGGGTAGGACTGAAATGAACCTGGTAGAGCATCCCACAGAAACGAATGCTGCACATGCGGGTTTCACATGCCACCAACTCCACATTCACAGGCAACTTCAGCACCACAGCCGTTTTCAGATAGCCCTCAATGCAAAGGCTCTAGACGCAAATATTGGTGTGAGAGCTAATTCAATCAAGGAAACACTGCATGTTGGTGAAGGGCATATTGAAGAAGGATCAGCCGAGTGGTTCTTGTGGGACAACAACTCCATTTGGCTCACTAACTTCACACACCATCAGGCTTCCAAGCAGCTCTCAAGGAAACTCAGTTTTCACACTCTATGCTTAGTGCCCTTTGTATGGCTAGGACTGAAATGAACCTGGTAGAGCATCCCACACAAACGAATGCTCCACATGCGGGTTTCACATGCCACCAACTCCACATTCACAGGCAACTTCAGCGCCACAGCCGTTTTCAGATAGCCCTCAATGCAAAGGCTCTAGACGCAAATATTGGTGTGAGAGCTAATTCAATCAAGGAAACACTGCATGTTGGTGAAGGGCATATTGAAGAAGGATCAGCTGAGTGGTTCTTGTGGGAGAACAACTCCATTTGGCTCACTAACTTCACACACCATCAGGCTTCCAAAGCAGCTCTCAAGGAAACTCAGTTTTCACACTCTATGCTTAGTGCCCTTTGTATGGGTTGGACTGAAATGAACCTGGTAGAGCATCCAACACAAACGAATGCTCCACATGCGGGTTTCACATGCCACCAACTCCACATTCACAGGCAACTTCAGCGCCACAGCCGTTTTCCAGATAGCCCTCAATGCAAAGGCTCTAGACGCAAATATTGGTGTGAGAGCTAATTCAATCAAGGAAACACTGCATGTTGGTGAAGGGCATATTGAAGAAGGATCAGCCTAGTGGTTCTTGTGGGAGAACATCTCCATTTGGCTCACTAACTTCACACACCATCAGGCTTCCAAGCAGCTCTCAAGGAAACTCAGTTTTCACACTCTATGCTTAGTGCCCTTTGAGTGCATTATCTAGGAATGAACCTGGTAGAGCATCCCACACAAACGAATGCTCCACATGCGGTTTCACATGCCACCAACTCCACATTCATAGGAAACTTCAGCGCCACAGCCGTTTTCAGATAGCCCTCAATGCAAAGGCTCTAGACGCAAATATTGGTGTGAGAGCTAATTCAATGAAGGAAACACTGCATTGGTGAAGGGCATATTGAAGAAGGATCAGCCTAGTGGTTCTTGTGGGAGAACAACTCCATTTGGCTCACTAACTTCACAACCATCAGGCTTCCAAGCAGCTCTCAAGGAAACTCAGTTTTCACACTCTATGCTTAGTGCCCTTTGAGTGCATTATCTAGGAATGAACATGGTAGAGCATCCCACACAAACGAATGCTCCACTTGCGGTTTTCACATGCCACCAACTCCACATTCACAGGCAACTTCAGCGCCACAGCCGTTTTCAGATAGCCCTCAATGCAAAGGCTCTAGACGCAAATATTGGTGTGAGAGCTAATTCAATCAAGGAAACACTGCATGTTGGTGAAGGGCATATTGAAGAAGGATCAGCCGAGTGGTTCTTGTGGCAGAACAACTCCATTTGGCTCACTAACTTCACACACCATCAGGCTTCCAAGCAGCTCTCAAGGAAACTCAGTTTTCACACTCTATGCTTGGTGCCCTTTGAGTGCCTAGGACTGAAATGAAGCTTGGAGAGCATCCCACATAAAGCAATGCTCCACATGTGGGTTTCACATGCCACCAACTCCACATTCACAGGAACTTCAGCGCCACAGCCGTTTTCAGATAGCCCTCAAAGCAAAGGCTCTAGACGCAAATATTGGTGTGAGAGCTAATTCAATCAAGGAAACACTGCATGTTGGTGAAGGGCATATTGAAGAAGAATCAGCCGAGTGGTTCTTGTGGGAGAACAACTCCATTTGGCTCACTAACTTCACACACCATCAGACTTCCAAGCAGCTCTCAAGGAAACTCAGTTTTCACACTCTATGCTTAGTGCTCTTTGTGTGAATAGGACGAAATGAAGCTTGGTCAGCATCCCACACAAACGAATGCTCCACATGCGGGTTTCACATGCCACCAACTCCACATTCACAAGCAACTTCAGTGAAACAGCCGTTTTCAGATAGCCCTCAATGCAAAGGCTCTAGACGCAAATATTGGTGTGAGAGCTAATTCAATCAAGGAAACACTGCATGTTGGTGAAGGGCATATTGAAGAAGGATCAGCCGAGTGGTTCTTGTGGGAGAACAACTCCATTTGGCTCACTAACTTCACACACCATCAGGCTTCCAAGCAGCTCTCAAGGAAACTCAGTTTTCACACTCTATGCTTAGTACTCTTTGTGTGCCTAGGACTGAAATGAATCTTGGTCAGCATCCCACACAAACGAATGCTCCACATGCGGGTTTCACATGCCACCAACTCCACATTCACAGGCAACTTCAGCGCCACAGCCGTTTTCAGATAGCCCTCAATGCAAAGGCTCTAGACGCAAATATTGGTGTGAGAGCTAATTCAATCAAGGAAACACTGCATGTTGGTGAAGGGCATATTGAAGAAGGATCAGCCGAGTGGTTCTTGTGGGAGAACAACTCCATTTGGCTCACTAACTTCACACACCATCAGGCTTCCAAGCAGCTCTCAAGGAAACTCAGTTTTCACACTCTATGCTTAGTTCCCTTTGAGTGCATTATCTAGGAATGAACATGGTAGAGCATCATACACGTACGAATGCTCCACTTGCGGGTTTCACATGCCACCAACTCCACATTCACAGGCAACTTCAGCGCCACAGCCGTTTTCAGATAGCCCTCAATGCAAAGGCTCTAGATGCAAATATTGGTGTGAGAGCTAATTCAATCAAGGAAACACTGCATGTTGGTGAAGGGCATATTGAAGAAGGATCAGCCGAGTGGTTCTTGTGGGAGAACAACTCCATTTGGCTCACTAACTTCACACACCATCAGGCTTCCAAGCAGCTCTCAAGGAAACTCAGTTTTCACACTCTATGCTTAGTGCCCTTTGTATGGCTATTACTGAAATGAACCTGGTAGAGCATCCCACACAAACGAATGCTCCACATGCGGGTTTCACATGCCACCAACTCCACATTCACAGGCAACTTCAGCGCCACAGCCGTTTTCAGATAGCCCTCAATGCAAAGGCTCTAGACGCAAATATTGGTGTGAGAGCTAATTCAATCAAGGAAACACTGCATGTTGGTGAAGGGCATATTGAAGAAGGATCAGCCGAGTGGTTCTTGTGGGAGAACAACTCCATTTGGCTCACTAACTTCACACACCATCAGGCTTCCAAGCAGCTCTCAAGGAAACTCAGTTTTCACACGCTATGCTTAGTGCCCTTTGTATGGGTAGGACTGAAATGAACCTGGTAGAGCATCCCACAGAAACGAATGCTGCACATGCGGGTTTCACATGCCACCAACTCCACATTCACAGGCAACTTCAGCGCCACAGCCGTTTTCAGATAGCCCTCAATGCAAAGGCTCTAGACGCAAATATTGGTGTGAGAGCTAATTCAATCAAGGGAACACTGCATGTTGGTGAAGGGCATATTGAAGAAGGATCAGCCGAGTGGTTCTTGTGGGAGAACAACTCCATTTGGATCACTAACTTCACACACCATCAGGCTTCCAAGCAGCTCTCAAGGAAACTCAGTTTTCACACGCTATGCTTAGTGCCCTTTGTATGGGTAGGACTGAAATGAACCTGGTAGAGCATCCCACAGAAACGAATGCTGCACATGCGGGTTTCACATGCCACCAACTCCACATTCACAGGCAACTTCAGCACCACAGCCGTTTTCAGATAGCCCTCAATGCAAAGGCTCTAGACGCAAATATTGGTGTGAGAGCTAATTCAATCAAGGAAACACTGCATGTTGGTGAAGGGCATATTGAAGAAGGATCAGCCGAATGGTTCTTGTGGAAGAACAACTCCATTTGGCTCACTAACTTCACACACCATCAGGCTTCCAAGCAGCTCTCAAGGAAACTCAGTTTTCACACTCTATGCTTAGTGCCCTTTGTATGGCTAGGACTGAAATGAACCTGGTAGAGCATCCCACACAAACGAATGCTCCACATGCGGGTTTCACATGCCACCAACTCCACATTCACAGGCAACTTCAGCGCCACAGCCGTTTTCAGATAGCCCTCAATGCAAAGGCTCTAGACGCAAATATTGGTGTGAGAGCTAATTCAATCAAGGAAACACTGCATGTTGGTGAAGGGCATATTGAAGAAGGATCAGCCAAGTGGTTCTTGTGGGAGAACAACTCCATTTGGCTCACTAACTTCACACACCATCAGGCTTGCAAGCAGCTCTCAAGGAAACTCAGTTTTCACACTCTATGCTTAGTGCCCTTTGTATGGCTAGGACTGAAATGAACCTGGTAGAGCATCCAACACAAACGAATGCTCCACATGCCGGTTTCACATGCCACCAACTCCACATTCACACGCAACCTCAGCGCCACAGCCGTTTTCAGATAGCCCTCAATGCAAAGGCTCTAGACGCAAATATTGGTGTGAGAGCTAATTCAATCAAGGAAACACTGCATGTTGGTGAAGGGCATATTGAAGAAGGATCAGCCGAGTGGTTCTTGTGGGAGAACAACTCCATTTGGCTCACTAACTTCACACACCATCAGGCTTCCAAGCAGCTCTCAAGGAAACTCAGTTTTTACACTCTATGCTTAGTGCCCTTTGAGTGCATTATCTAGGAATGAACCTGGTAGAGCATCCCACACAAACGAATGCTCCACATGCGGGTTTCACATGCCACCAACTCCACATTCACAGGCAACTTCAGCGCCACAGCCGTTTTCAGATAGCCCTCAATGCAAAGGCTCTAGACGCAAATATTGGTGTGAGAGCTAATTCAATCAAGGAAACACTGCATGTTGGTGAAGGGCATATTGAAGAAGGATCAGCGGAGTGGTATTTCTTGTGGCAGAACAACTCCATTTGGCTCACTAACTTCACACACCATCAGGCTTCCAAGCAGCTCTCAAGGAAACTCAGTTTTTACACTCTATGCTTAATGCCCTTTGAGTACATTATCTAGGAATGAACATGGTAGAGCATCCCACACAAACGAATGCTCCACATGCGGGTTTCACATGCCACCAACTCCACATTCACAGGCAACTTCAGCGCCACAGCCGTTTTCAGATAGCCCTCAAAGCAAAGGCTCTAGATGCAAATATTGGTGTGAGAACTAATTCAATCAAGGAAACACTGCATGTTGGTGAAGAGCATATTGAAGAAGGATCAGCCGAGTGGTTCTTGTGGGAGAACAACTCCATTTGGCTCACTAACTTCACACACCATCAGGCTTCCAAGCAGCTCTCAAAGAAACTCAGTTTTCACACTCTATGCTTAGTGCCCTTTGATTACATTATCTAGGAATGAACATGGTAGAACATCCCACACAAACGAATGCTCCACTTGCGGGTTTCACATGCCACCAACTCCACATTCACAGGCAACTTCAGTGCCACAGCCGTTTTCAGATAGCACTCAATGCAAAGGCTCTAGACGCAAATATTGGTGTGAGAGCTAATTCAATCAAGGAAACACTGCATGTTGGTGAGGGCATATTGAAGAAGGATCAGCCGAGTGGTTCTTGAGGGAGAACAACTCCATTTGGCTCACTAACTTCACACACCATCAGGCTTCCAAGCAGCTCTCAAGGAAGCTCAGTTTTCACACTCTATGCTTAGTGCCCGTTTAGTGCATTATCTGGGAATGAAGCTGGTAGAGCATTCCACACAAACGAATGCTCCACATGCGGGTTTCACATGCCACCAAGTCCACATTCACAGGCAACTTCAGCGCCACAGCCGTTTTCAGATAGCCCTCAATGCAAAGGCTCTAGACGCAAATATTGGTGTGAGAGCTAATTCAATCAAGGAAACACTGCATGTTGGTGAAGGGCATATTGAAGAAGGATCAGCCGAGTGGTTCTTGTGGGAGAACAACTCCATTTGGCTCACTAACTTCACACACCATCAGGCTTCCAAGCAGCTCTCAAGGAAACTCAGTTTTCAAACTCTATGCTTAGTGCCCTTTGTATGGGTAGGACTGAAATGAACCTGGTAGAGCATCCCACAGAAACGAATGCTGCACATGCGGGTTTCACATGCCACCAACTCCACATTCACAGGCAACTTCAGCACCACAGCCGTTTTCAGATAGCCCTCAATGCAAAGGCTCTAGACGCAAATATTGGTGTGAGAGCTAATTCAATCAAGGAAACACTGCATGTTGGTGAAGGGCATATTGAAGAAGGATCAGCCGAGTGGTTCTTGTGGGACAACAACTCCATTTGGCTCACTAACTTCACACACCATCAGGCTTCCAAGCAGCTCTCAAGGAAACTCAGTTTTCACACTCTATGCTTAGTGCCCTTTGAATGGCTAGGACTGAAATGAACCTGGTAGAGCATCCCACACAAACGAATGCTCCACATGCGGGTTTCACATGCCACCAACTCCACATTCACAGGCAACTTCAGCGCCACAGCCGTTTTCAGATAGCCCTCAATGCAAAGGCTCTAGACGCAAATATTGGTGTGAGAGCTAATTCAATCAAGGAAACACTGCATGTTGGTGAAGGGCATATTGAAGAAGGATCAGCCAAGTGGTTCTTGTGGGAGAACAACTCCATTTGGCTCACTAACTTCACACACCATCAGGCTTCCAAGCAGCTCTCAAGGAAACTCAGTTTTCACACTCTATGCTTAGTGCCCTTTGTATGGGTTGGACTGAAATGAACCTGGTAGAGCATCCAACACAAACGAATGCTCCACATGCGGGTTTCACATGCCACCAACTCCACATTCACAGGCAACCTCAGCGCCACAGCCGTTTTCAGATAGCCCTCAATGCAAAGGCTCTAGACGCAAATATTGGTGTGAGAGCTAATTCAATCAAGGAAACACTGCATGTTGGTGAAGGGCATATTGAAGAAGGATCAGCCTAGTGGTTCTTGTGGGAGAACATCTCCATTTGGCTCACTAACTTCACACACCATCAGGCTTCCAAGCAGCTCTCAAGGAAACTCAGTTTTCACACTCTATGCTTAGTGCCCTCTGAGTGCATTATCTAGGAATGAACCTGGTAGAGCATCCCACACAAACGAATGCTCCACATGCGGTTTCACATGCCACCAACTCCACATTCACAGGCAACTTCAGCGCCACAGCCGTTTTCAGATAGCCCTCAATGCAAAGGCTGTAGACGCAAATATTGGTGTGAGAGCTAATTCAATCAAGGAAACATTGCATGTTGGTGAAGGGCATATTGAAGAAGGATCAGCCGAGTGGTTCTTGTGGCAGAACAACTCCATTTGGCTCACTAACTTCACACACCATCAGGCTTCCAAGCAGCTCTAATGGAAACTCAGTTTTCACACTCTATGCTTAGTGCCCTTTGAGTGCCTAGGACTGAAATGAAGCTTGGAGAGCATCCCACATAAAGGAATGCTCCACATGTGGGTTTCACATGCCACCAACTCCACATTCACAGGAACTTCAGCGCCACAGCCGTTTTCAGATAGCCCTCAATGCAAAGGCTCTAGACGCAAATATTGGTGTGAGAGCTAATTCAATCAAGGAAACACTGCATGTTGGTGAAGGGCATATTGAAGAAGAATCAGCCGAGTGGTTCTTGTGGGAGAACAACTCCATTTGGCTCACTAACTTCACACACCATCAGACTTCCAAGCAGCTCTCAAGGAAACTCAGTTTTCACACTCTATGCTTAGTGCTCTTTGTGTGCCTAGGACAAAATGAAGCTTGGTCAGCATCCCACACAAACGAATGCTCCACATGCGGGTTTCACATGCCACCAACTCCACATTCACAAGCAACTTCAGTGAAACAGCCGTTTTCAGATAGCCCTCAATGCAAAGGCTCTAGATGCAAATATTGGTGTGAGAGCTAATTCAATCAAGGAAACACTGCATGTTGGTGAAGGGCATATTGAAGAAGGATCAGCCGAGTGGTTCTTGTGGGAGAACAACTCCATTTGGCTCACTAACTTCACACACCATCAGGCTTCCAAGCAGCTCTCAAGGAAACTCAGTTTTCACACTCTATGCTTAGTGCTCTTTGTGTGCCTAGGACTGAAATGAATCTTGGTCAGCATCCCACACAAACGAATGCTCCACATGCGGGTTTCACATGCCACCAACTCCACATTCACAGGCAACTTCAGCGCCACAGCCGTTTTCAGATAGCCCTCAATGCAAAGGCTCTAGACGCAAATATTGGTGTGAGAGCTAATTCAATCAAGGAAACACTGCATGTTGGTGAAGGGCATATTGAAGAAGGATCAGCCGAGTGGTTCTTGTGGGAGAACAACTCCATTTGGCTCACTAACTTCACACACCATCAGGCTTCCAAGCAGCTCTCAAGGAAACTCAGTTTTCACACTCTATGCTTAGTTCCCTTTGAGTGCATTATCTAGGAATGAACATGGTAGAGCATCATACACGTACGAATGCTCCACTTGCGGGTTTCACATGCCACCAACTCCACATTCACAGGCAACTTCAGCGCCACAGCCGTTTTCAGATAGCCCTCAATGCAAAGGCTCTAGACGCAAATATTGGTGTGAGAGCTAATTCAATCAAGGAAACACTGCATGTTGGTGAAGGGCATATTGAAGAAGGATCAGCCGAGTGGTTCTTGTGGGAGAACAACTCCATTTGGCTCACTAACTTCACACACCATCAGGCTTCCAAGCAGCTCTCAAGGAAACTCAGTTTTCACACTCTATGCTTAGTGCCCTTTGTATGGCTATTACTGAAATGAACCTGGTAGAGCATCCCACACAAACGAATGCTCCACATGCGGGTTTCACATGCCACCAACTCCACATTCACAGGCAACTTCAGCGCCACAGCCGTTTTCAGATAGCCCTCAATGCAAAGGCTCTAGACGCAAATATTGGTGTGAGAGCTAATTCAATCAAGGAAACACTGCATGTTGGTGAAGGGCATATTGAAGAAGGATCAGCCGAGTGGTTCTTGTGGGAGAACAACTCCATTTGGCTCACTAACTTCACACACCATCAGGCTTCCAAGCAGCTCTCAAGGAAACTCAGTTTTCACACTCTATTCTTATTGTCCTTTGAGTGCATTATCTAGGAATGAACATGGTAGAGCATCCCACACAAACGAATGCTCCACATGCGGGTTTCACATGCCACCAACTCCACATTCACAGGCAACTTCAGCGCCACAGCCGTTTTCAGATAGTCCTCAATGCAAAGGCTCTAGACGCAAATATTGGTGTGAGAGCTAATTCAATCAAGGAAACACTGCATGTTGGTGAAGGGCATATTGAAGAAGGATCAGCCGAGTGGTTCTTGTGGGAGAACAACTCCATTTGGCTCACTAACTTCACACACCATCAGGCTTCCAAGCAGCTCTCAAGGAAACTCAGTTTTCACACTCTATTCTTAGTGCCCTTTGAGTGCCTAGGACTGAAATGAAGCTTGGAGAGCATCCCACATAAACGAATGCTCCACATGCGGGTTTCACATGCCACCAACTCCACATTCACAGGCAACTTCAGCGCCACAGCCGTTTTCAGATAGCCCTCAAAGCAAAGGCTCTAGACGCAAATATTGGTGTGAGAGCTAATTCAATCAAGGAAACACTGCATGTTGGTGAAGGGCATATTGAAGAAGGATCAGCCGAGTGGTTCTTGTGGGAGAACAACTCCATTTGGCTCACTAACTTCACACACCATCAGGCTTCCAAGCAGCTCTCAAGGAAACTCAGTTTTCACACTCTATGCTTAGTGCCCTTTGTGTGCCTAGGACTGAAATGAACCTGGTAGAGCATCCCACACAAACGAATGCTCCACATGCGGGTTTCACATGCCACCAACTCCACATTCACAGGCAACTTCAGCGCCACAGCCGTTTTCAGATAGCCCTCAATGCAAAGGCTCTAGACGCAAATATTGGTGTGAGAGCTAATTCAATCAAGGAAACACTGCATGTTGGTGAAGGGCATATTGAAGAAGGATCAGCCGAGTGGTTCTTGTGGGAGAACAACTCCATTTGGCTCACTAACTTCACACACCATCAGGCTTCCAAGCAGCTCTCAAGGAAATTCAGTTTTCACACTCTATGCTTAGTGCCCTTTGAGTGCATTATCTAGGAATGAACATGGTAGAGCATCCCACGCAAACGAATGCTCCACATGCGGGTTTCACATGCCACCAACTCCACATTCACAGGCAACTTCAGCGCCACAGCCGTTTTCAGATAGCCCTCAATGCAAAGGCTCTAGACGCAAATATTGGTGTGAGAGCTAATTCAATCAAGGAAACACTGCATGTTGGTGAAGGGCATATTGAAGAAGGATCAGCCGAGTGGTTCTTGTGGGAGAACAACTCCATTTGGCTCACTAACTTCACACACCATCAGGCTTCCAAGCAGCTCTCAACGAAACTCAGTTTTCACACTCTATGTTAGTGCCCTTTGAGTGCATTATCTAGGAATGAACCTGGTAGAGCATCCCACACAAACGAATGCTCCACATGCGGGTTTCACATGCCACCAACTCCACATTCACAGGCAACTTCAGCGCCACAGCCGTTTTCAGATAGCCCTCAATGCAAAGGCTCTAGACGCAAATATTGGTGTGAGAGCTAATTCAATCAAGGAAACACTGCATGTTGGTGAAGGGCATATTGAAGAAGGATCAGCCGAGTGGTTCCTGTGGGAGAACAACTCCATTTGGCTCACTAACTTCACAACCATCAGGCTTCCAAACAGCTCTCAAGGAAACTCAGTTTTCACACTCTATGCTTAGTGCCCTTTGAGTGCATTATCTAGGAATGAACATGGTAGAGCATCCCACACGTACGAATGCTCCACTTGCGGTTTTCACATGCCACCAACTCCAAATTCACAGGCAACTTCAGCGCCACAGCCGTTTTCAGATAGCCCTCAATGCAAAGGCTCTAGACGCAAATATTGGTGTGAGAGCTAATTCAATCAAGGAAACACTGCATGTTGGTGAAGGGCATATTGAAGAAGGATCAGCCGAGTGGTTCTTGTGGGAGAACAACTCCATTTGGCTCACTAACTTCACACACCATCAGGCTTCCAAGCAGCTCTCAAGGAAACTCAGTTTTCACACTCTATGCTTAGTGCCCTTTGAGTGCCTAGGACTGAAATGAAGCTTGGAGAGCATACCACATAAAAGAATGCTCCACATGCAGGTTTCACATGCCACCAACTCCACATTCACAGGCAACTTCAGCGCCACAGCCGTTTTCAGATAGCCCTCAATGCAAAGGCTCTAGACGCAAATATTGGTGTGAGAGCTAATTCAATCAAGGAAACACTGCATGTTGGTGAAGGGCATATTAAAGAAGGATCAGCCGAGTGGTTCTTGTGGGAGAACAACTCCATTTGGCTCACTAACTTCACACACCATCAGGCTTCCAAGCAGCTCTCAAGGAAACTCAGTTTTCACACTCTATGCTTAGTGCTCTTTGTGTGCCTAGGACTGAAATGAAGCTTGGAGAGCATCCTACACAAACGAATGCTCCACATGCGGGTTTCACATGCCACCAACTCCACATTCACAGGCAACTTCAGCGCCACAGCCGTTTTCAGATAGCCCTCAATGCAAAGGCTCTAGACGCAAATATTGGTGTGAGAGCTAATTCAATCAAGGAAACACTGCATGTTGGTGAAGGGCATATTGAAGAAGAATCAGCTGAGTGGTTCTTGTGGGAGAACAACTCCATTTGGCTCACTAACTTCACACACCATCAGGCTTCCAAGCAGCTCTCAAGGAAACTCAGTTTTCACACTCTATGCTTAGTGCCCTTTGAGTGCATTATCTAGGAATGAACCTGGTAGAGCATCCCACACAAACGAATGCTCCACATGCGGGTTTCACATGCCACCAACTCCACATTCACAGGCAACTTCAGCGCCACAGCCGTTTTCAGATAGCCCTCAAAGCAAAGGCTCTAGACGCAAATATTGGTGTGAGAGCTAATTCAATCAAGGAAACACTGCATGTTGGTGAAGGGCATATTGAAGAAGAATCAGCCGAGTGGTTCTTGTGGGAGAACAACTCCATTTGGCTCACTAACTTCACACACCATCAGGCTTCCAAGCAGCTCTCAAGGAAACTCAGTTTTCACACTCTATGCTCAGTGCTCTTTGTGTGCCTAGGACTGAAATGAAGCTTGGTCAGCATCCCACACAAACGAATGCTCCACATGCGGGTTTCACATGCCACCAACTCCACATTCACAGGCAACTTCAGAGCCACAGCCGTTTTCAGATAACCCTCAATGCAAAGGCTCTAGACGCAAATATTGGTGTGAGAGCCAATTCAATCAAGGAAACACTGCATGTTGGTGAAGGGCATATTGAAGAAGGATCAGCCGAGTTGTTCTTCTGGGAGAACAACTCCATTTGGCTCACTAACTTCACACACCATCAGGCTTCCAAGCAGCTCTCAAGGAAACTCAGTTTTCACACTCTA
>NW_026701349.1:0-88156 GCF_030435755.1 Ochotona princeps | reverse complement strand
TGTGGAGTTGGTGGCATGTGAAACCCGCATGTGGAGCATTCGTTTGTGTGGGATGCTCTACCAGGTTCATTCCTAGATAATGCACTCAAAGGGCACTAAGCATAGAGTGTGAAAACTGAGTTTCCTTGAGAGCTGCTTGGAAGCCTGATGGTGTGTGAAGTTAGTGAGCCAAATGGAGTTGTTCTCCCACAAGAACCACTCGGCTGATCCTTCTTCAATATGCCCTTCACCAACATGCAGTGTTTCCTTGATTGAATTAGCTCTCACACCAATATTTGCGTCTAGAGCCTTTGCATTGAGGGCTATCTGAAAACGGCTGTGGCGCTGAAGTTGCCTGAGAATGTGGAGTTGGTGGCATGTGAAACCCGCATGAAGAGCATTCGTTTGTGTGGGATGCTCTACCAGGTTCATTCCTAGATAATGCACTCAAAGGGCACTAAGCATAGAGTGTGAAAACTGAGTTTCCTTGAGAGCTGCTTGGAAGCCTGATGGTGTGAAGTTAGTGAGCCAAATGGAGTTGTTCTCCCACAAGAACCACTCGGCTGATCCTTCTACAATATGCCCTTCACGAACATGCAGTGTTTCCTTGATTGAATTAGCTCTCACACCAATATTTGCGTCTAGAGCCTTTGCATTGAGGGCTATCTGAAAACGGCTGTGGCGCTGAAGTTGCCTGAGAATGTGGAGTTGGTGGCATGTGAAACCCTCATGTGGAGCATTCGTTTGTGTGGGATGCTCTACCAGGTTCATTCCTAGATAATGCACTCAAAGGGCACTAAGCATAGAGTGTGAAAACTGAGTTTCCTTGAGAGCTGCTTGGAAGCCTGATGGTGTGTGAAGTTAGTGAGCCAAATGGAGTTGTTCTCCCACAAGAACCACTCGGCTGATCCTTCTTCAATATGCCCTTCACCAACATGCAGTGTTTCCTTGATTGAATTAGCTCTCACACCAATATTTGCGTCTAGAGCCTTTGCATTGAGGGCTATCTGAAAACGGCTGTGGCGCTGAAGTTGCCTGTGAATGTGGAGTTGGTGGCATGTGAAACCCGCATGTGGAGCATTCGTTTGTGTGGGATGCTCTACCAGGTTCATTCCTAGATAATGCACTCAAAGGGCACTAAGCATAGAGTGTGAAAACTGAGTTTCCTTGAGAGCTGCTTGGAAGCCTGATGGTGTGTGAAGTTAGTGAGCCAAATGGAGTTGTTCTCCCACAAGAACCACTCGGCTGATCCTTCTTCAATATGCCCTTCACCAACATGCAGTGTTTCCTTGATTGAATTAGCTCTCACACCAATATTAGCGTCTAGAGCCTTTGCATTGAGGGCTATCTGAAAACGGCTGTGGCGCTGAAGTTGCCTGTGAATGTGGAGTTGGTGGCATGTGAAACCCGCATGTGGAGCATTCGTTTGTGTGGGATTCTCTACCAGGTTCATTCCTGGATAATGCACTCAAAGGGCACTAAGCATAGAGTGTGAAAACTGAGTTTCCTTGAGAGCTGCTTGGAAGCCTGATGGTGTGTGAAGTTAGTGAGCCAAATGGAGTTGTTCTCCCACAAGAACCACTCGGCTGATCCTTCTTCAATATGCCCTTCACCAACATGCAGTGTTTCCTTGATTGAATTACCTCTCACACCAATATTTGCGTCTAGAGCCTTTGCATTGAGGGCTATCTGAAAACGGCTGTGGCGCTGAAGTTGCCTGTGAATGTGGAGTTGGTAGCATGTGAAACCCGCATGTGGAGCATTCGTTTGTGTGGGATGCTCTACCAGGTTCATTCCTAGATAATGCACTCAAAGGGCACTAAGCATAGAGTGTGAAAACTGAGTTTCCTGGAGAGCTGCTTGGAAGCCTGATGGTGTGTGAAGTTAGTGAGCCAAATGGAGTTGTTCTCCCACAAGAACCACTCGGCTGATCCTTCTTCAAGATGCCCTTCACCAACATGCAGTGTTTCCTTCATTGAATTAGCTCTCACACCAATATTTGCGTCTAGAGCCTTTGCATTGAGGGCTATCTGAAAACGGCTGTGGCGCTGAAGTTGCCTGTGAATGTGGAGTTGGTGGCATGTGAAACCCGCATGTGGAGCATTCGTTTGTGTGGGATGCTCTACCAGGTTCATTCCTAGATAATGCACTCAAAGGGCACTAAGCATAGAGTGTGAAAACTGAGTTTCCTGGAGAGCTGCTTGGAAGCCTGATGGTGTGTGAAGTTAGTGAGCCAAATGGAGTTGTTCTCCCACAAGAACCACTCGGCTGATCCTTCTTCAATATGCCCTTCACCAACATGCAGTGTTTCCTTGATTGAATTAGCTCTCACACCAATATTTGCGTCTAGAGCCTTTGCATTGAGGGCTATCTGAAAACGGCTGTGGCGCTGAAGTTGCCTGTGAATGTGGAGTTGGTAGCATGTGAAACCCGCATGTGGAGCATTCGTTTGTGTGGGATGCTCTACCAGGTTCATTCCTAGATAATGCACTCAAAGGGCACTAAGCATAGAGTGTGAAAACTGAGTTTCCTTGAGAGCTGCTTGGAAGCCTGATGGTGTGTGAAGTTAGTGAGCCAAATGGAGTTGTTCTCCCACAAGAACCACTCGGCTGATCCTTCTTCAATATGCCCTGCACCAACATGCAGTGTTTCCTTCATTGAATTAGCTCTCACACCAATATTTGCGTCTAGAGCCTTTGCATTGAGGGCTATCTGAAAACGACTGTGGCGCTGAAGTTGCCTGAGAATGTGGAGTTGGTGGCATGTGAAACCCGCATGTGGAGCATTCGTTTGTGTGGGATGCTCTACCAGGTTCATTCCTAGATAATGCACTCAAAGGGCACTAAGCATAGAGTGTGAAAACTGAGTTTCCTGGAGAGCTGCTTGGAAGCCTGATGGTGTGTGAAGTTAGTGAGCCAAATGGAGTTGTTCTCCACAAGAACCACTCGGCTGATCCTTCTTCAATATGCCCTTCACCAACATGCAGTGTTTCCTTGATTGAATTAGCTCTCACACCAATATTTGCGTCTAGAGCCTTTGCATTGAGGGCTATCTGAAAACGGCTGTGGCGCTGAAGTTGCCTGAGAATATGGAGTTGGTGGCATGTGAAACCCGCATGTGGAGCATTCGTTTGTGTGGGATGTTCTACCAGCTTCATTCCAGTCCTAGGCACTCAAAGGGCACTAAGCATAGAGTGTGAAAACTGAGTTTCCTTGAGAGCTGCTTGGAAGCCTGATGGTGTGTGAAGTTAGTGAGCCAAATGGAGTTGTTCTCCCACAAGAACCACTTGGCTGATCCTTCTTCAATATGCCCTTCACCAACATGCAGTGTTTCCTTGATTGAATTAGCTCTCACACCAATATTTGCGTCTAGAGCCTTTGCATTGAGGGCTATCTGAAAACGGCTGTGGCGCTGAAGTTGCCTGTGAATGTGGAGTTGGTGGCATGTGAAACCCGCATGTGGAGCATTCGTTTGTGTGGGATGCTCTACCAGGTTCATTCCTGGATAATGCACTCAAAGGGCACTAAGCATAGAGTGTGAAAACTGAGTTTCCTTGAGAGCTGCTTGGAAGCCTGATGGTGTGTGAAGTTAGTGAGCCAAAAGGAGTTGTTCTCCCACAAGAACCACTCGGCTGATCCTTCTTCAATATGCCCTTCACCAACATGCAGTGTTTCCTTGATTGAATTAGCTCTCACACCAATATTTGCGTCTAGAGCCTTTGCATTGAGGGCTATCTGAAAACGGCTGTGGCGCTGAAGTTGCCTGAGAATGTGGAGTTGGTGGCATGTGAAACCCGCATGTGGAGCATTCGTTTGTGTGGGATGCTCTACCAGGTTCATTCCTAGATAATGCACTCAAAGGGCACTAAGCATAGAGTGTGAAAACTGAGTTTCCTTGAGAGCTGCTTGGAAGCCTGATGGTGTGTGAAGTTAGTGAGCCAAATGGAGTTGTTCTCCCACAAGAACCACTCGGCTGATCCTTCTTCAGTATGCTCTTCACCAACATGCAGTGTTTCCTTGATTGAATTACCTCTCACACCAATATTTGCATCTAAACTCTTTGCATTGAGGGCTATCTGAAAACGGCTGTGGCGCTGAAGTTGCCTGTGAATGTGGAGTTGGTGGCATGTGAAACCCGCATGTGGAGCATTCGTTTGTGTGGGATGCTCACCAAGCTTCATTTCAGTCCTAGGCACTCAAAGGGCACTAAGCATAGAGTGTGAAAACTGAGTTTCCTTGAGAGCTGCTTGGAAGCCTGATGGTGTGTGAAGTTAGTGAGCCAAATGGAGTTGTTCTCCCACAAGAACCACTCGGCTGATCCTTCTTCAATATGCCCTTCAAAAACATGCAGTGTTTCCTTGATTGAATTAGCTCTCACACCAATATTTGTGTCTAGAGCCTTTGCATTGAGGGCTATCTGAAAACGACTGTGGCGCTGAAGTTGCCTGTGAATGTGGAGTTGGTGGCATGTGAAACCCGCATGTGGAGCATTCGTTTGTGTGGGATGCTCACCAGCTTCATTTCAGTCCTAGGCACTCAAAGGGCACTAAGCATAGAGTGTGAAAACTGAGTTTCCTTGAGAGCTGCTTGGAAGCCTGATGGTGTGTGAAGTTAGTGAGCCAAATGGAGTTGTTCTCCCACAAGAACCACTCGGCTGATCCTTCTTCAATATGCCTTTCATCAACATGCAGTGTTTCCTTGATTGAATTAACTCTCACACCAATATTTGCGTCTAGAGCCTTTGCATTGAGGGCTATCTGAAAACGGCTGTGGCGCTGAAGTTGCCTGTGAATGTGGAGTTGGTGGCATGTGAAACCCGCATGTGGAGCATTCGTTTGTGTGGGATGTTCCACCAGGTTCATTACAGTCCTAGGCACTCAAAGATCACTAAGCATAGAGTGTGAAAACTGAGTTTCCTTGAGAGCTGCTTGGAAGCCTGATAGTGTGTGAAGTTAGTGAGCCAAATGGAGTTGTTCTCCCACAAGAACCACTCGGCTGATCCTTCTTCAATATGCCCTTCAACAACATGCAGTGTTTCCTTGATTGAATTAGCTCTCACACCAATATTTGCGTCAAGAGCCTTTGCATTGAGGGCTATCTGAAAACGGCTGTGGCGCTGAAGTTGCCTGAGAATGTGGAGTTGGTGGCATGTGAAACCCTCATGTGGAGCATTCGTTTGTGTGGGATGCTCTACCAGGTTCATTCCTAGATAATGCACTCAAAGGGCACTAAGCATAGAGTGTGAAAACTGAGTTTCCTTGAGAGCTGCTTGGAAGCCTGATGGTGTGTGAAGTTAGTGAGCCAAATGGAGTTGTTCTCCCACAAGAACCACTCGGCTGATCCTTCTTCAATATGCCTTTCACCAACATGCAGTGTTTCCTTGATTGAATTAACTCTCACACCAATATTTGCGTCTAGAGCCTTTGCATTGAGGGCTATCTGAAAACGGCTGTGGCGCTGAAGTTGCCTGAGAATGTGGAGTTGGTGGCATGTGAAACCCGCATGTGGAGCATTCGTTTGTGTGGGATGCTCTACCAGGTTCATTCCTAGATAATGCACTCAAAGGGCACTAAGCATAGAGTGTGAAAACTGAGTTTCCTGGAGAGCTGCTTGGAAGCCTGATGGTGTGTGAAGTTAGTGAGCCAAATGGAGTTGTTCTCCCACAAGAACCACTCGCCTGATCCTTCTTCAATATGCCCTTCACCAACATGCAGTGTTTCCTTGATTGAATTAGCTCTCACACCAATATTTGCGTCTAGAGCCTTTGCATTGAGGGCTATCTGAAAACGGCTGTGGCGCTGAAGTTGCCTGAGAATGTGGAGTTGGTGGCATGTGAAACCCGCATGTGGAGCATTCGTTTGTGTGGGATGCTCTACCAGGTTCATTCCTAGATAATGCACTCAAAGGGCACTAAGCATAGAGTGTGAAAACTGAGTTTCCTTGAGAGCTGCTTGGAAGCCTGATGGTGTGAAGTTAGTGAGCCAAATGGAGTTGTTCTCCCACAAGAACCACTCGGCTGATCCTTCTACAATATGCCCTTCACGAACATGCAGTGTTTCCTTGATTGAATTAGCTCTCACACCAATATTTGCGTCTAGAGCCTTTGCATTGAGGGCTATCTGAAAACGGCTGTGGCGCTGAAGTTGCCTGAGAATGTGGAGTTGGTGGCATGTGAAACCCTCATGTGGAGCATTCGTTTGTGTGGGATGCTCTACCAGGTTCATTCCTAGATAATGCACTCAAAGGGCACTAAGCATAGAGTGTGAAAACTGAGTTTCCTTGAGAGCTGCTTGGAAGCCTGATGGTGTGTGAAGTTAGTGAGCCAAATGGAGTTGTTCTCCCACAAGAACCACTCGGCTGATCCTTCTTCAATATGCCTTTCACCAACATGCAGTGTTTCCTTGATTGAATTAACTCTCACATCAATATTTGCGTCTAGAGCCTTTGCATTGAGGGCTATCTGAAAACGGCTGTGGCGCTGAAGTTGCCTGTGAATGTGGAGTTGGTGGCATGTGAAACCCGCATGTGGAGCATTCGTTTGTGTGGGATGCTCTACCAGGTTCATTCCTAGATAATGCACTCAAAGGGCACTAAGCATAGAGTGTGAAAACTGAGTTTCCTTGAGAGCTGCTTGGAAGCCTGATGGTGTGTGAAGTTAGTGAGCCAAATGGAGTTGTTCTCCCACAAGAACCACTCGGCTGATCCTTCTTCAATATGCCCTTCACCAACATGCAGTGTTTCCTTGATTGAATTAGCTCTCACACCAATATTTGCGTCTAGAGCCTTTGCATTGAGGGCTATCTGAAAACGGCTGTGGCGCTGAAGTTGCCTGAGAATGTGGAGTTGGTGGCATGTGAAACCCGCATGAAGAGCATTCGTTTGTGTGGGATGCTCTACCAGGTTCATTCCTAGATAATGCACTCAAAGGGCACTAAGCATAGAGTGTGAAAACTGAGTTTCCTTGAGAGCTGCTTGGAAGCCTGATGGTGTGAAGTTAGTGAGCCAAATGGAGTTGTTCTCCCACAAGAACCACTCGGCTGATCCTTCTACAATATGCCCTTCACGAACATGCAGTGTTTCCTTGATTGAATTAGCTCTCACACCAATATTTGCGTCTAGAGCCTTTGCATTGAGGGCTATCTGAAAACGGCTGTGGCGCTGAAGTTGCCTGAGAATGTGGAGTTGGTGGCATGTGAAACCCTCATGTGGAGCATTCGTTTGTGTGGGATGCTCTACCAGGTTCATTCCTAGATAATGCACTCAAAGGGCACTAAGCATAGAGTGTGAAAACTGAGTTTCCTTGAGAGCTGCTTGGAAGCCTGATGGTGTGTGAAGTTAGTGAGCCAAATGGAGTTGTTCTCCCACAAGAACCACTCGGCTGATCCTTCTTCAATATGCCCTTCACCAACATGCAGTGTTTCCTTGATTGAATTAGCTCTCACACCAATATTTGCGTCTAGAGCCTTTGCATTGAGGGCTATCTGAAAACGGCTGTGGCGCTGAAGTTGCCTGTGAATGTGGAGTTGGTGGCATGTGAAACCCGCATGTGGAGCATTCGTTTGTGTGGGATGCTCTACCAGGTTCATTCCTAGATAATGCACTCAAAGGGCACTAAGCATAGAGTGTGAAAACTGAGTTTCCTTGAGAGCTGCTTGGAAGCCTGATGGTGTGTGAAGTTAGTGAGCCAAATGGAGTTGTTCTCCCACAAGAACCACTCGGCTGATCCTTCTTCAATATGCCCTTCACCAACATGCAGTGTTTCCTTGATTGAATTAGCTCTCACACCAATATTAGCGTCTAGAGCCTTTGCATTGAGGGCTATCTGAAAACGGCTGTGGCGCTGAAGTTGCCTGTGAATGTGGAGTTGGTGGCATGTGAAACCCGCATGTGGAGCATTCGTTTGTGTGGGATTCTCTACCAGGTTCATTCCTGGATAATGCACTCAAAGGGCACTAAGCATAGAGTGTGAAAACTGAGTTTCCTTGAGAGCTGCTTGGAAGCCTGATGGTGTGTGAAGTTAGTGAGCCAAATGGAGTTGTTCTCCCACAAGAACCACTCGGCTGATCCTTCTTCAATATGCCCTTCACCAACATGCAGTGTTTCCTTGATTGAATTACCTCTCACACCAATATTTGCGTCTAGAGCCTTTGCATTGAGGGCTATCTGAAAACGGCTGTGGCGCTGAAGTTGCCTGTGAATGTGGAGTTGGTAGCATGTGAAACCCGCATGTGGAGCATTCGTTTGTGTGGGATGCTCTACCAGGTTCATTCCTAGATAATGCACTCAAAGGGCACTAAGCATAGAGTGTGAAAACTGAGTTTCCTGGAGAGCTGCTTGGAAGCCTGATGGTGTGTGAAGTTAGTGAGCCAAATGGAGTTGTTCTCCCACAAGAACCACTCGGCTGATCCTTCTTCAATATGCCCTTCACCAACATGCAGTGTTTCCTTCATTGAATTAGCTCTCACACCAATATTTGCGTCTAGAGCCTTTGCATTGAGGGCTATCTGAAAACGGCTGTGGCGCTGAAGTTGCCTGTGAATGTGGAGTTGGTGGCATGTGAAACCCGCATGTGGAGCATTCGTTTGTGTGGGATGCTCTACCAGGTTCATTCCTAGATAATGCACTCAAAGGGCACTAAGCATAGAGTGTGAAAACTGAGTTTCCTGGAGAGCTGCTTGGAAGCCTGATGGTGTGTGAAGTTAGTGAGCCAAATGGAGTTGTTCTCCCACAAGAACCACTCGGCTGATCCTTCTTCAATATGCCCTTCACCAACATGCAGTGTTTCCTTGATTGAATTAGCTCTCACACCAATATTTGCGTCTAGAGCCTTTGCATTGAGGGCTATCTGAAAACGGCTGTGGCGCTGAAGTTGCCTGTGAATGTGGAGTTGGTAGCATGTGAAACCCGCATGTGGAGCATTCGTTTGTGTGGGATGCTCTACCAGGTTCATTCCTAGATAATGCACTCAAAGGGCACTAAGCATAGAGTGTGAAAACTGAGTTTCCTTGAGAGCTGCTTGGAAGCCTGATGGTGTGTGAAGTTAGTGAGCCAAATGGAGTTGTTCTCCCACAAGAACCACTCGGCTGATCCTTCTTCAATATGCCCTGCACCAACATGCAGTGTTTCCTTCATTGAATTAGCTCTCACACCAATATTTGCGTCTAGAGCCTTTGCATTGAGGGCTATCTGAAAACGACTGTGGCGCTGAAGTTGCCTGAGAATGTGGAGTTGGTGGCATGTGAAACCCGCATGTGGAGCATTCGTTTGTGTGGGATGCTCTACCAGGTTCATTCCTAGATAATGCACTCAAAGGGCACTAAGCATAGAGTGTGAAAACTGAGTTTCCTGGAGAGCTGCTTGGAAGCCTGATGGTGTGTGAAGTTAGTGAGCCAAATGGAGTTGTTCTCCCACAAGAACCACTCGGCTGATCCTTCTTCAATATGCCCTTCACCAACATGCAGTGTTTCCTTGATTGAATTAGCTCTCACACCAATATTTGCGTCTAGAGCCTTTGCATTGAGGGCTATCTGAAAACGGCTGTGGCGCTGAAGTTGCCTGAGAATATGGAGTTGGTGGCATGTGAAACCCGCATGTGGAGCATTCGTTTGTGTGGGATGTTCTACCAGCTTCATTCCAGTCCTAGGCACTCAAAGGGCACTAAGCATAGAGTGTGAAAACTGAGTTTCCTTGAGAGCTGCTTGGAAGCCTGATGGTGTGTGAAGTTAGTGAGCCAAATGGAGTTGTTCTCCCACAAGAACCACTTGGCTGATCCTTCTTCAATATGCCCTTCACCAACATGCAGTGTTTCCTTGATTGAATTAGCTCTCACACCAATATTTGCGTCTAGAGCCTTTGCATTGAGGGCTATCTGAAAACGGCTGTGGCGCTGAAGTTGCCTGTGAATGTGGAGTTGGTGGCATGTGAAACCCGCATGTGGAGCATTCGTTTGTGTGGGATGCTCTACCAGGTTCATTCCTGGATAATGCACTCAAAAGGGCACTAAGCATAGAGTGTGAAAACTGAGTTTCCTTGAGAGCTGCTTGGAAGCCTGATGGTGTGTGAAGTTAGTGAGCCAAAAGGAGTTGTTCTCCCACAAGAACCACTCGGCTGATCCTTCTTCAATATGCCCTTCACCAACATGCAGTGTTTCCTTGATTGAATTAGCTCTCACACCAATATTTGCGTCTAGAGCCTTTGCATTGAGGGCTATCTGAAAACGGCTGTGGCGCTGAAGTTGCCTGTGAATGTGGAGTTGGTAGCATGTGAAACCCGCATGTGGAGCATTCGTTTGTGTGGGATGCTCTACCAGGTTCATTCCTAGATAATGCACTCAAAGGGCACTAAGCATAGAGTGTGAAAACTGAGTTTCCTTGAGAGCTGCTTGGAAGCCTGATGGTGTGTGAAGTTAGTGAGCCAAATGGAGTTGTTCTCCCACAAGAACCACTCGGCTGATCCTTCTTCAATATGCCCTGCACCAACATGCAGTGTTTCCTTCATTGAATTAGCTCTCACACCAATATTTGCGTCTAGAGCCTTTGCATTGAGGGCTATCTGAAAACGACTGTGGCGCTGAAGTTGCCTGAGAATGTGGAGTTGGTGGCATGTGAAACCCGCATGTGGAGCATTCGTTTGTGTGGGATGCTCTACCAGGTTCATTCCTAGATAATGCACTCAAAGGGCACTAAGCATAGAGTGTGAAAACTGAGTTTCCTGGAGAGCTGCTTGGAAGCCTGATGGTGTGTGAAGTTAGTGAGCCAAATGGAGTTGTTCTCCCACAAGAACCACTCGGCTGATCCTTCTTCAATATGCCCTTCACCAACATGCAGTGTTTCCTTGATTGAATTAGCTCTCACACCAATATTTGCGTCTAGAGCCTTTGCATTGAGGGCTATCTGAAAACGGCTGTGGCGCTGAAGTTGCCTGAGAATATGGAGTTGGTGGCATGTGAAACCCGCATGTGGAGCATTCGTTTGTGTGGGATGTTCTACCAGCTTCATTCCAGTCCTAGGCACTCAAAGGGCACTAAGCATAGAGTGTGAAAACTGAGTTTCCTTGAGAGCTGCTTGGAAGCCTGATGGTGTGTGAAGTTAGTGAGCCAAATGGAGTTGTTCTCCCACAAGAACCACTTGGCTGATCCTTCTTCAATATGCCCTTCACCAACATGCAGTGTTTCCTTGATTGAATTAGCTCTCACACCAATATTTGCGTCTAGAGCCTTTGCATTGAGGGCTATCTGAAAACGGCTGTGGCGCTGAAGTTGCCTGTGAATGTGGAGTTGGTGGCATGTGAAACCCGCATGTGGAGCATTCGTTTGTGTGGGATGCTCTACCAGGTTCATTCCTGGATAATGCACTCAAAAGGGCACTAAGCATAGAGTGTGAAAACTGAGTTTCCTTGAGAGCTGCTTGGAAGCCTGATGGTGTGTGAAGTTAGTGAGCCAAAAGGAGTTGTTCTCCCACAAGAACCACTCGGCTGATCCTTCTTCAATATGCCCTTCACCAACATGCAGTGTTTCCTTGATTGAATTAGCTCTCACACCAATATTTGCGTCTAGAGCCTTTGCATTGAGGGCTATCTGAAAACGGCTGTGGCGCTGAAGTTGCCTGTGAATGTGGAGTTGGTGGCATGTGAAACCCGCATGTGGAGCATTCGTTTGTGTGGGATGCTCTACCAGGTTCATTCCTAGATAATGCACTCAAAGGGCACTAAGCATAGAGTGTGAAAACTGAGTTTCCTTGAGAGCTGCTTGGAAGCCTGATGGTGTGTGAAGTTAGTGAGCCAAATGGAGTTGTTCTCCCACAAGAACCACTCGGCTGATCCTTCTTCAATATGCCCTTCACCAACATGCAGTGTTTCCTTGATTGAATTAGCTCTCACACCAATATTTGCGTCTAGAGCCTTTGCATTGAGGGCTATCTGAAAACGGCTGTGGCGCTGAAGTTGCCTGTGAATGTGGAGTTGGTGGCATGTGAAACCCGCATGTGGAGCATTCGTTTGTGTGGGATGCTCTACCAGGTTCATTCCTAGATAATGCACTCAAAGGGCACTAAGCATAGAGTGTGAAAACTGAGTTTCCTTGAGAGCTGCTTGGAAGCCTGATGGTGTGTGAAGTTAGTGAGCCAACTGGAGTTGTTCTCCCACAAGAACCACTCGGCTGATCCTTCTTCAATATGCCCTTCACCAACATGCAGTGTTTCCTTGATTGAATTAGCTCTCACACCAATATTTGCGTCTAGAGCCTTTGCATTGAGGGCTATCTGAAAACGGCTGTGGCGCTGAAGTTGCCTGTGAATGTGGAGTTGGTGGCATGTGAAACCCGCATGTGGAGCATTCGTTTGTGTGGGATGCTCTACCAGGTTCATTCCTAGATAATGCACTCAAAGGGCACTAAGCATAGAGTGTGAAAACTGAGTTTCCTTGAGAGCTGCTTGGAAGCCTGATGGTGTGTGAAGTTAGTGAGCCAAAAGGAGTTTGTTCTCCCACAAGAACCACTCGGCTGATCCTTCTTCAATATGCCCTTCACCAACATGCAGTGTTTCCTTGATTGAATTAGCTCTCACACCAATATTTGCGTCTAGAGCCTTTGCATTGAGGGCTATCTGAAAACGGCTGTGGCGCTGAAGTTGCCTGTGAATGTGGAGTGGTGGCATGTGAAACCCGCATGTGGAGCATTCGTTTGTGTGGGATGCTCTACCAGGTTCATTCCTAGATAATGCACTCAAAGGGCACTAAGCATAGAGTGTGAAAACTGAGTTTCCTTGAGAGCTGCTTGGAAGCCTGATGGTGTGTGAAGTTAGTGAGCCAAATGGAGTTGTTCTCCCACAAGAACCACTCGGCTGATCCTTCTTCAATATGCCCTTCACCAACATGCAGTGTTTCCTTGATTGAATTAGCTCTCACACCAATATTTGCGTCTAGAGCCTTTGCATTGAGGGCTATCTGAAAACGGCTGTGGCGCTGAAGTTGCCTGTGAATGTGGAGTTGGTGGCATGTGAAACCCGCATGTGGAGCATTCGTTTGTGTGGGATGCTCTACCAGGTTCATTCCTAGATAATGCACTCAAAGGGCACTAAGCATAGAGTGTGAAAACTGAGTTTCCTTGAGAGCTGCTTGGAAGCCTGATGGTGTGTGAAGTTAGTGAGCCAAATGGAGTTGTTCTCCCACAAGAACCACTCGGCTGATCCTTCTTCAATATGCCCTTCACCAACATGCAGTGTTTCCTTGATTGAATTAGCTCTCACACCAATATTTGCGTCTAGAGCCTTTGCATTGAGGGCTATCTGAAAACGGCTGTGGCGCTGAAGTTGCCTGTGAATGTGGAGTTGGTGGCATGTGAAACCCGCAAGTGGAGCATTCGTTTGTGTGGGATGCTCACCAAGTTTCATTTCAGTCCTAGGCACTCAAAGGGCACTAAGCATAGAGTGTGAAAACTGAGTTTCCTGGAGAGCTGCTTGGAAGCCTGATGGTGTGTGAAGTTAGTGAGCCAAATGGAGTTGTTCTCCCACAAGAACCACTCGGCTGATCCTTCTTCAATATGCCCTTCACCAACATGCAGTGTTTCCTTGATTGAATTAGCTCTCACACCAATATTTGCGTCTAGAGCCTTTGCATTGAGGGCTATCTGAAAACGGCTGTGGCGCTGAAGTTTCCTGTGAATGTGGAGTTGGTGGCATGTGAAACCCGCATGTGGAGCATTCGTTTGTGTGGGATGTTCTACCAGGTTCATTTCAGTCCTAGGCACTCAAAGATCACTAAGCATAGAGTGTGAAAACTGAGTTTCCTTGAGAGCTGCTTGGAAGCCTGATGGTGTGTGAAGTTAGTGAGCCAAATGGAGTTGTTCTCCCACAAGAACCACTCGACTGATCCTTCTTCAATATGCCCTTCACCAACATGCAGTGTTTCCTTGATTGAATTGGCTCTCACACCAATATTTGCATCTAGAGCCTTTGCATTGAGGGCTATCTGAAAATGGCCGTGGCGCTGAAGTTGCCTGTGAATGTGGAGTTGGTGGCATGTGAAACCCGCATGTGGAGCATTCGTTTGTGTGGGATGCTCACCAAGCTTCATTTCAGTCCTAGGCACTCAAAGGGCACTAAGCATAGAGTGTGAAAACTGAGTTTCCTTGAGAGGTGTTTGGAAGCCTGATGGTGTGTGAAGTTAGTGAGCCAAATGGAGTTGTTCTCCCACAAGAACCACTCGGCTGATCCTTCTTCAATATGCCCTTCACCAACATGCAGTGTTTCCTTGATTGAATTAGCTCTCACACCAATATTAGCGTCTAGAGCCTTTGCATTGAGGGCTATCTGAAAACGGCTGTGGCGCTGAAGTTGCCTGTGAATATGGAGTTGGTGGCATGTGAAACCCGCATGTGGAGCATTCGTTTGTGTGGGATGCTCTACCAGGTTCATTCCTAGATAATGCACTCAAAGGGCACTAAGCATAGAGTGTGAAAACTGAGTTTCCTTGAGAGCTGCTTGGAAGCCTGATGGTGTGTGAAGTTAGTGAGCCAAATGGAGTTGTTCTCCCACAAGAACCACTCGGCTGATCCTTCTTCAATATGCCCTTCAACAACATGCTGTGTTTCCTTGATTGAATTAGCTCTCACACCAATATTTGCGTCTAGAGCCTTTGCATTGAGGGCTATC
This sequence comes from Ochotona princeps, assembly GCF_030435755.1. Taxonomy (NCBI): domain Eukaryota; kingdom Metazoa; phylum Chordata; class Mammalia; order Lagomorpha; family Ochotonidae; genus Ochotona; species Ochotona princeps. Next base: position 73,533 of record NW_026701349.1, on the reverse strand, counting down.
TGCAAACGGCTGTGGCGCTGAAGTTGCCTGTGAATGTGGAGTTGGTGGCATGTGAAACCCGCATGTGGAGCATTCGTTTGTGTGGGATGCTCACCAAGTTTCATTTCAGTCCTAGGCACTCAAAGGGCACTAAGCATAGAGTGTGAAAACTGAGTTTCCTTGAGAGCTGCTTGGAAGCCTGATGGTGTGTGAAGTTAGTGAGCCAACTGGAGTTGTTCTCCCACAAGAACCACTCGGCTGATCCTTCTTCAATATGCCCTTCACCAACATGCAGTGTTTCCTTGAGTGAATTAGCTCTCACACCAATATTTGCGTCTAGAGCCTTTGCATTGAGGGCTATCTGAAAACGGCTGTGGCGCTGAAGTTGCCTGTGAATGTGGAGTTGGTGGCATGTGAAACCCGCATGTGGAGCATTCGTTTGTGTGGGATGCTCTACCAGGTTCATTCCTAGATAATGCACTCAAAGGGCACTAAGCATAGAGTGTGAAAACTGAGTTTCCTGGAGAGCTGCTTGGAAGCCTGATGGTGTGTGAAGTTAGTGAGCCAACTGGAGTTGTTCTCCCACAAGAACCACTCGGCTGATCCTTCTTCAATATGCCCTTCACCAACATGCAGTGTTTCCTTGATTGAATTAGCTCTCACACCAATATTTGCGTCTAAACCCTTTGCATTGAGGGCTATCTGAAAACGGCTGTGGCGCTGAAGTTGCCTGTGAATGTGGCGTTGGTGGCATGTGAAACCCGCATGTGGAGCATTCTTTTGTGTGGGATGCTCTACCAGGTTCATTCCTAGATGATGCACTCAAAGGGCACTAAGCATAGAGTGTGAAAACTGAGTTTCCTTGAGAGCTGCTTGGAAGCCTGATGGTGTGTGAAGTTAGTGAGCCAAATGGAGTTGTTCTCCCACAAGAACCACTCGGCTGATCCTTCTTCAGTATGCTCTTCACCAACATGCAGTGTTTCCTTGATTGAATTACCTCTCACACCAATATTTGCATCTAAACTCTTTGCATTGAGGGCTATCTGAAAACGGCTGTGGCGCTGAAGTTGCCTGTGAATGTGGAGTTGGTGGCATGTGAAACCCGCATGTGGAGCATTCGTTTGTGTGGGATGCTCACCAAGCTTCATTTCAGTCCTAGGCACTCAAAGGGCACTAAGCATAGAATGTGAAAACTGAGTTTCCTTGAGAGCTGCTTGGAAGCCTGATGGTGTGTGAAGTTAGTGAGCCAAATGGAGTTGTTCTCCCACAAGAACCACTCGGCTGATCCTTCTTCAATATGCCCTTCACCAACATGCAGTGTTTCTTGATTGAATTAGCTCTCACACCAATATTTGCGTCTAGAGCCTTTGCATTGAGGGCTGTCTGAAAACGGCTGTGGCGCTGAAGTTGCCTGTGAATGTGGAGTTGGTGGCATGTGAAACCCGCATGTGGAGCATTCGTTTGTGTGGGATGTTCCACCAGGTTCATTTCAGTCCTAGGCACTCAAAGATCACTAAGCATAGAGTGTGAAAACTGAGTTTCCTTGAGAGCTGCTTGGAAGCCTGATGGTGTGTGAAGTTAGTGAGCCAAATGGAGTTGTTCTCCCACAAGAACCACTCGGCTGATCCTTCTTCAATATGCCCTTCACCAACATGCAGTGTTTCCTTGATTGAATTAGCTCTCACACCAATATTTGTGTCTAGAACCTTTGCATTGAGGGCTATCTGAAAACGGCTGTGGCGCTGAAGTTGCCTGAGAATGTGGAGTTGGTGGCATGTGAAACCCGCATGTGGAGCATTCGTTTGTGTGGGATGCTCTACCAGGTTCATTCCTAGATAATGCACTCAAAGGGCACTAAGCATAGAGTGTGAAAACTGAGTTTCCTTGAGAGCTGCTTGGAAGCCTGATGGTGTGTGAAGTTAGTGAGCCAAATGGAGTTGTTCTCCCACAAGAACCACTCGGCTGATCCTTCTTCAATATGCCCTTCACCAACATGCAGTGTTTTCTTGATTGAATTAGCTCTCACACCAATATTTGCGTCTAGAGCCTTTGCATTGAGGGCTATCTGAAAACGGCTGTGGCGCTGAAGTTGCCTGTGAATGTGGAGTTGGTGGCATGTGAAACCCGCATGTGGAGCATTCGTTTGTGTGGGATGTTCCACCAGGTTCATTTCAGTCCTAGGCACTCAAAGGGCACTAAGCATAGAGTGTGAAAACTGAGTTTCCTTGAGAGCTGCTTGGAAGCCTGATGGTGTGTGAAGTTAGTGAGCCAAATGGAGTTGTTCTCCCACAAGAACCACTCGGCTGATCCTTCTTCAATATGCCCTTCACCAACATGCAGTGTTTCCTTGATTGAATTAGCTCTCACACCAATATTTGCGTCTAGAGCCTTTGCATTGAGGGCTATCTGAAAACGGCTGTGGCGCTGAAGTTGCCTGAGAATGTGGAGTTGGTGGCATGTGAAACCCGCATGTGGAGCATTCGTTTGTGTGGGATGCTCTACCAGGTTCATTCCTAGATAATGCACTCAAAGGGCACTAAACATAGAGTGTGAAAACTGAGTTTCCTTGAGAGCTGCTTGGAAGCCTGATGGTGTGTGAAGTTAGTGAGCCAAATGGAGTTGTTCTCCCACAAGAACCACTCGGCTGATCCTTCTTCAATATGCCTTTCACCAACATGCAGTGTTTCCTTGATTGAATTAACTCTCACACAAATATTTGCGTCTAGAGCCTTTGCATTGAGGGCTATCTGAAAACGGCTGTGGCGCTGAAGTTGCCTGAGAATGTGGAGTTGGTGGCATGTGAAACCCGCATGTGGAGCATTCGTTTGTGTGGGATGCTCTACCAGGTTCATTCCTAGATAATGCACTCAAAGGGCACTAAGCATAGAGTGTGAAAACTGAGTTTCCTTGAGAGCTGCTTGGAAGCCTGATGGTGTGTGAAGTTAGTGAGCCAAATGGAGTTGTTCTCCCACAAGAACCACTCGGCTGATCCTTCTTCAATATGCCCTTCACCAACATGCACTGTTTCCTTGATTGAATTAGCTCTCACACCAATATTTGCGTCTAGAACCTTTGCATTGAGGGCTATCTGAAAACGGCTGTGGCGCTGAAGTTGCCTGAGAATGTGGAGTTGGTGGCATGTGAAACCCGCATGTGGAGCATTCGTTTGTGTGGGATGCTCTACCAGGTTCATTCCTAGATAATGCACTCAAAGGGCACTAAGCATAGAGTGTGAAAACTGAGTTTCCTTGAGAGCTGCTTGGAAGCCTGATGGTGTGAAGTTAGTGAGCCAAATGGAGTTGTTCTCCCACAAGAACCACTCGGCTGATCCTTCTTCAATATGCCCTTCACCAACATGCAGTGTTTCCTTGATTGAATTAGCTCTCACACCAATATTTGCGTCTAGAGCCTTTGCATTGAGGGCTATCTGAAAACGGCTGTGGCGCTGAAGTTGCCTGAGAATGTGGAGTTGGTGGCATGTGAAACCCTCATGTGGAGCATTCGTTTGTGTGGGATGCTCTACCAGGTTCATTCCTAGATAATGCACTCAAAGGGCACTAAGCATAGAGTGTGAAAACTGAGTTTCCTGGAGAGCTGCTTGGAAGCCTGATGGTGTGTGAAGTTAGTGAGCCAAATGGAGTTGTTCTCCCACAAGAACCACTCGGCTGATCCTTCTTCAATATGCCCTTCACCAACATGCAGTGTTTCCTTGATTGAATTACCTCTCACACCAATATTAGCGTCTAGAGCCTTTGCATTGAGGGCTATCTGAAAACGGCTATGGCGCTGAAGTTGCCTGTGAATGTGGAGTTGGTGGCATGTGAAACCCGCATGTGGAGCATTCATTTGTGTGGGATGCTCTACCAGGTTAATTCCTGCATAATGCACTCAAAGGGCACTAAGCATAGAGTGTGAAAACTGAGTTTCCTTGAGAGCTGCTTGGAAGCCTGATGGTGTGTGAAGTTAGTGAGCCAAATGGAGTTGTTCTCCCACAAGAACCACTCGGCTGATCCTTCTTCAATATGCCCTTCACCAACATGCAGTGTTTCCTTGATTGAATTAGCTCTCACACCAATATTTGCGTCTAGAGCCTTTGCATTGAGGGCTATCTGAAAACGGCTGTGGCGCTGAAGTTGCCTGTGAATGTGGAGTTGGTGGCATGTGAAACCCGCATGTGGAGCATTCGTTTGTGTGGGATGTTCCACCAGGTTCATTTCAGTCCTAGGCACTCAAAGATCACTAAGCATAGAGTGTGAAAACTGAGTTTCCTTGAGAGCTGCTTGGAAGCCTGATGGTGTGTGAAGTTAGTGAGCCAAATGGAGTTGTTCTCCCACAAGAACCACTCGGCTGATCCTTCTTCAATATGCCCTTCACCAACATGCAGTGTTTCCTTGATTGAATTAGCTCTCACACCAATATTTGCGTCTAGAACCTTTGCATTGAGGGCTATCTGAAAACGGCTGTGGCGCTGAAGTTGCCTGAGAATGTGGAGTTGGTGGCATGTGAAACCCGCATGTGGAGCATTCGTTTGTGTGGGATGCTCTACCAGGTTCATTCCTAGATAATGCACTCAAAGGGCACTAAGCATAGAGTGTGAAAACTGAGTTTCCTTGAGAGCTGCTTGGAAGCCTGATGGTGTGTGAAGTTAGTGAGCCAAATGGAGTTGTTCTCCCACAAGAACCACTCGGCTGATCCTTCTTCAATATGCCCTTCACCAACATGCAGTGTTTCCTTGATTGAATTGGCTCTCACACCAATATTTGCATCTAGAGCCTTTGCATTGAGGGCTATCTGAAAATGGCCGTGGCGCTGAAGTTGCCTGTGAATGTGGAGTTGGTGGCATGTGAAACCCGCATGTGGAGCATTCGTTTGTGTGGGATGCTCACCAAGTTTCATTTCAGTCCTAGGCACTCAAAGGGCACTAAGCATAGAGTGTGAAAACTGAGTTTCCTTGAGAGCTGCTTGGAAGCCTGATGGTGTGTGAAGTTAGTGAGCCAAATGGAGTTGTTCTCCCACAAGAACCACTCGGCTGATCCTTCTTCAATATGCCCTTCACCAACATGCAGTGTTTCCTTGATTGAATTAGCTCTCACACCAATATTAGCGTCTAGAGCCTTTGCATTGAGGGCTATCTGAAAACGGCTGTGGCGCTGAAGTTGCCTGTGAATATGGAGTTGGTGGCATGTGAAACCCTCATGTGGAGCATTCGTTTGTGTGGGATGCTCTACCAGGTTCTTTCCTAGATAATGCACTCAAAGGGCACTAAGCATAGAGTGTGAAAACTGAGTTTCCTTGAGAGCTGCTTGGAAGCCTGATGGTGTGTGAAGTTAGTGAGCCAAATGGAGTTGTTCTCCCACAAGAACCACTCGGCTGATCCTTCTTCAATATGCCCTTCAACAACATGCTGTGTTTCCTTGATTGAATTAGCTCTCACACCAATATTTGCGTCTAGAGCCTTTGCATTGAGGGCTATCTGCAAACGGCTGTGGCGCTGAAGTTGCCTGTGAATGTGGCGTTGGTGGCATGTGAAACCCGCATGTGGAGCATTCGTTTGTGTGGGATGCTCACCAAGTTTCATTTCAGTCCTAGGCACTCAAAGGGCACTAAGCATAGAGTGTGAAAACTGAGTTTCCTTGAGAGCTGCTTGGAAGCCTGATGGTGTGTGAAGTTAGTGAGCCAAATGGAGTTGTTCTCCCACAAGAACCACTCGGCTGATCCTTCTTCAATATGCCCTTCACCAACATGCAGTGTTTCCTTGATTGAATTAGCTCTCACACCAATATTTGCGTCTAGAGCCTTTGCATTGAGGGCTATCTGAAAACGGCTGTGGCGCTGAAGTTGCCTGTGAATGTGGCGTTGGTGGCATGTGAAACCCGCATGTGGAGCATTCGTTTGTGTGGGATGCTCTACCAGGTTCATTCCTAGATAATGCACTCAAAGGGCACTAAGCATAGAGTGTGAAAACTGAGTTTCCTGGAAAGCTGCTTGGAAGCCTGATGGTGTGTGAAGTTAGTGAGCCAACTGGAGTTGTTCTCCCACAAGAACCACTCGGCTGATCCTTCTTCAATATGCCCTTCACCAACATGCAGTGTTTCCTTGATTGAATTAGCTCTCACACCAATATTTGCGTCTAGAGCCTTTGCATTGAGGGCTATCTGAAAACGGCTGTGGCGCTGAAGTTGCCTGTGAATGTGGAGTTGGTGGCATGTGAAACCCGCATGTGGAGCATTCGTTTGTGTGGGATGCTCTACCAGGTTCATTCCTAGATAATGTACTCAAAGGGCACTAAGCATAGAGTGTGAAAACTGAGTTTCCTGGAGAGCTGCTTGGAAGCCTGATGGTGTGTGAAGTTAGTGAGCCAACTGGAGTTGTTCTCCCACAAGAACCACTCGGGCTGATCCTTCTTCAATATGCCCTTCACCAACATGCAGTGTTTCCTTGATTGAATTAGCTCTCACACCAATATTTGCGTCTAAACCCTTTGCATTGAGGGCTATCTGAAAACGGCTGTGGCGCTGAAGTTGCCTGTGAATGTGGCGTTGGTGGCATGTGAAACCCGCATGTGGAGCATTCGTTTGTGTGGGATGCTCTACCAGGTTCATTCCTAGATAATGCACTCAAAGGGCACTAAGCATAGAGTGTGAAAACTGAGTTTCCTTGAGAGCTGCTTGGAAGCCTGATGGTGTGTGAAGTTAGTGAGCCAAATGGAGTTGTTCTCCCACAAGAACCACTCGGCTGATCCTTCTTCAAGATGCCCTTCACCAACATGCAGTGTTTCCTTGATTGAATTAGCTCTCACACCAATATTTGCATCTAGAGCCTTTGCATTGAGGGCTATCTGAAAACGGCTGTGGCGCTGAAGTTGCCTGTGAATGTGGAGTTGGTGGCATGTGAAACCCGCATGTGGAGCATTCTTTTGTGTGGGATGCTCTACCAGGTTCATTCCTAGATGATGCACTCAAAGGGCACTAAGCATAGAGTGTGAAAACTGAGTTTCCTTGAGAGCTGCTTGGAAGCCTGATGGTGTGTGAAGTTAGTGAGCCAAATGGAGTTGTTCTCCCACAAGAACCACTCGGCTGATCCTTCTTCAGTATGCTCTTCACCAACATGCAGTGTTTCCTTGATTGAATTACCTCTCACACCAATATTTGCATCTAAACTCTTTGCATTGAGGGCTATCTGAAAACGGCTGTGGCGCTGAAGTTGCCTGTGAATGTGGAGTTGGTGGCATGTGAAACCCGCATGTGGAGCATTCGTTTGTGTGGGATGCTCACCAAGCTTCATTTCAGTCCTAGGCACTCAAAGGGCACTAAGCATAGAGTGTGAAAACTGAGTTTCCTTGAGAGCTGCTTGGAAGCCTGATGGTGTGTGAAGTTAGTGAGCCAAATGGAGTTGTTCTCCCACAAGAACCACTCGGCTGATCCTTCTTCAATATGCCCTTCACCAACATGCAGTGTTTTCTTGATTGAATTAGCTCTCACACCAATATTTGCGTCTAGAGCCTTTGCATTGAGGGCTATCTGAAAACGGCTGTGGCGCTGAAGTTGCCTGTGAATGTGGAGTTGGTGGCATGTGAAACCCGCATGTGGAGCATTCGTTTGTGTGGGATGTTCCACCAGGTTCATTTCAGTCCTAGGCACTCAAAGATCACTAAGCATAGAGTGTGAAAACTGAGTTTCCTTGAGAGCTGCTTGGAAGCCTGATGGTGTGTGAAGTTAGTGAGCCAAATGGAGTTGTTCTCCCACAAGAACCACTCGGCTGATCCTTCTTCAATATGCCCTTCACCAACATGCAGTGTTTCCTTGATTGAATTAGCTCTCACACCAATATTTGCGTCTAGAGCCTTTGCATTGAGGGCTATCTGAAAACGGCTGTGGCGCTGAAGTTGCCTGAGAATGTGGAGTTGGTGGCATGTGAAACCCTCATGTGGAGCATTCGTTTGTGTGGGATGCTCTACCAGGTTCATTCCTAGATAATGCACTCAAAGGGCACTAAACATAGAGTGTGAAAACTGAGTTTCCTTGAGAGCTGCTTGGAAGCCTGATGGTGTGTGAAGTTAGTGAGCCAAATGGAGTTGTTCTCCCACAAGAACCACTCGGCTGATCCTTCTTCAATATGCCTTTCACCAACATGCAGTGTTTCCTTGATTGAATTAACTCTCACACCAATATTTGCGTCTAGAGCCTTTGCATTGAGGGCTATCTGAAAACGGCTGTGGCGCTGAAGTTGCCTGTGAATGTGGAGTTGGTGGCATGTGAAACCCGCATGTGGAGCATTCGTTTGTGTGGGATGCTCTACCAGGTTCATTCCTAGATAATGCACTCAAAGGGCACTAAGCATAGAGTGTGAAAACTGAGTTTCCTTGAGAGCTGCTTGGAAGCCTGATGGTGTGTGAAGTTAGTGAGCCAAATGGAGTTGTTCTCCCACAAGAACCACTCGGCTGATCCTTCTTCAATATGCCCTTCACCAACATGCACTGTTTCCTTGATTGAATTAGCTCTCACACCAATATTTGCGTCTAGAACCTTTGCATTGAGGGCTATCTGAAAACGGCTGTGGCGCTGAAGTTGCCTGAGAATGTGGAGTTGGTGGCATGTGAAACCCGCATGTGGAGCATTCGTTTGTGTGGGATGCTCTACCAGGTTCATTCCTAGATAATGCACTCAAAGGGCACTAAGCATAGAGTGTGAAAACTGAGTTTCCTTGAGAGCTGCTTGGAAGCCTGATGGTGTGAAGTTAGTGAGCCAAATGGAGTTGTTCTCCCACAAGAACCACTCGGCTGATCCTTCTTCAATATGCCCTTCACCAACATGCAGTGTTTCCTTGATTGAATTAGCTCTCACACCAATATTTGCGTCTAGAGCCTTTGCATTGAGGGCTATCTGAAAACGGCTGTGGCGCTGAAGTTGCCTGAGAATGTGGAGTTGGTGGCATGTGAAACCCTCATGTGGAGCATTCGTTTGTGTGGGATGCTCTACCAGGTTCATTCCTAGATAATGCACTCAAAGGGCACTAAGCATAGAGTGTGAAAACTGAGTCTCCTGGAGAGCTGCTTGGAAGCCTGATGGTGTGTGAAGTTAGTGAGCCAAATGGAGTTGTTCTCCCACAAGAACCACTCGGCTGATCCTTCTTCAATATGCCCTTCACCAACATGCAGTGTTTCCTTGATTGAATTACCTCTCACACCAATATTAGCGTCTAGAGCCTTTGCATTGAGGGCTATCTGAAAACGGCTGTGGCACTGAAGTTGCCTGTGAATGTGGAGTTGGTGGCATGTGAAACCCGCATGTGGAGCATTCATTTGTGTGGGATGCTCTACCAGGTTAATTCCTGCATAATGCACTCAAAGGGCACTAAGCATAGAGTGTGAAAACTGAGTTTCCTTGAGAGCTGCTTGGAAGCCTGATGGTGTGTGAAGTTAGTGAGCCAAATGAGTTGTTCTCCCACAAGAACCACTCGGCTGATCCTTCTTCAATATGCCCTTCACCAACATGCAGTGTTTCCTTGATTGAATTAGCTCTCACACCAATATTTGCGTCTAGAGCCTTTGCATTGAGGCTATCTGAAAACGGCTGTGGCGCTGAAGTTGCCTGTGAATGTGGAGTTGGTGGCATGTGAAACCCGCATGTGGAGCATTCGTTTGTGTGGGATGTTCCACCAGGTTCATTTCAGTCCTAGGCACTCAAAGATCACTAAGCATAGAGTGTGAAAACTGAGTTTCCTTGAGAGCTGCTTGGAAGCCTGATGGTGTGTGAAGTTAGTGAGCCAAATGGAGTTGTTCTCCCACAAGAACCACTCGGCTGATCCTTCTTCAATATGCCCTTCACCAACATGCAGTGTTTCCTTGATTGAATTACCTCTCACACCAATATTTGCGTCTAGAACCTTTGCATTGAGGGCTATCTGAAAACGGCTGTGGCGCTGAAGTTGCCTGAGAATGTGGAGTTGGTGGCATGTGAAACCCGCATGTGGAGCATTCGTTTGTGTGGGATGCTCTACCAGGTTCATTCCTAGATAATGCACTCAAAGGGCACTAAGCATAGAGTGTGAAAACTGAGTTTCCTTGAGAGCTGCTTGGAAGCCTGATGGTGTGTGAAGTTAGTGAGCCAAATGGAGTTGTTCTCCCACAAGAACCACTCGGCTGATCCTTCTTCAATATGCCCTTCACCAACATGCAGTGTTTCCTTGATTGAATTAGCTCTCACACCAATATTTGCGTCTAGAGCCTTTGCATTGAGGGCTATCTGAAAACGGCTGTGGCGCTGAAGTTGCCTGTGAATGTGGAGTTGGTGGCATGTGAAACCCGCATGTGGAGCATTCGTTTGTGTGGGATGTTCCACCAGGTTCATTTCAGTCCTAGGCACTCAAAGGGCACTAAGCATAGAGTGTGAAAACTGAGTTTCCTAGAGAGCTGCTTGGAAGCCTGATGGTGTGTGAAGTTAGTGAGCCAAATGGAGTTGTTCTCCCACAAGAACCACTCGGCTGATCCTTCTTCAATATGCCCTTCACCAACATGCAGTGTTTCCTTGATTGAATTAGCTCTCACACCAATATTTGCGTCTAGAGCCTTTGCATTGAGGGCTATCTGAAAACGGCTGTGGCACTGAAGTTGCCTGAGAATGTGGAGTTGGTGGCATGTGAAACCCTCATGTGGAGCATTCGTTTGTGTGGGATGCTCTACCAGGTTCATTCCTAGATAATGCACTCAAAGGGCACTAAGCATAGAGTGTGAAAACTGAGTTTCCTTGAGAGCTGCTTGGAAGCCTGATGGTGTGTGAAGTTAGTGAGCCAAATGGAGTTGTTCTCCCACAAGAACCACTCGGCTGATCCTTCTTCAATATGCCCTTCACCAACATGCAGTGTTTCCTTGATTGAATTAACTCTCACACCAATATTTGCGTCTAGAGCCTTTGCATTGAGGGCTATCTGAAAACGGCTGTGGCGCTGAAGTTGCCTGTGAATATGGAGTTGGTGGCATGTGAAACCCGCATGTGGAGCATTCGTTTGTGTGGGATGCTCTACCAGGTTCATTCCTAGATAATGCACTCAAAGGGCACTAAGCATAGAGTGTGAAAACTGAGTTTCCTTGAGAGCTGCTTGGAAGCCTGATGGTGTGTGAAGTTAGTGAGCCAACTGGAGTTGTTCTCCCACAAGAACCACTCGGCTGATCCTTCTTCAATATGCCCTTCACCAACATGCAGTGTTTCCTTGATTGAATTAGCTCTCACACCAATATTTGCGTCTAGAGCCTTTGCATTGAGGGCTATCTGAAAACGGCTGTGGCGCTGAAGTTGCCTGTGAATGTGGAGTTGGTGGCATGTGAAACCCGCATGTGGAGCATTCGTTTGTGTGGGATGTTCCACCAGGTTCATTTCAGTCCTAGGCACTCAAAGATCACTAAGCATAGAGTGTGAAAACTGAGTTTCCTTGAGAGCTGCTTGAAGCCTGATGGTGTGTGAAGTTAGTGAGCCAAATGGAGTTGTACTCCCACAAGAACCACTCGGCTGATCCTTCTTCAATATGCCCTTCACCAACATGCAGTGTTTCCTTGATTGAATTAGCTCTCACACCAATATTTGCGTCTAGAACCTTTGCATTGAGGGCTATCTGAAAACGGCTGTGGCGCTGAAGTTGCCTGAGAATGTGGAGTTGGTGGCATGTGAAACCCGCATGTGGAGCATTCGTTTGTGTGGGATGCTCTACCAGGTTCATTCCTAGATAATGCACTCAAAGGGCACTAAGCATAGAGTGTGAAAACTGAGTTTCCTTGAGAGCTGCTTGGAAGCCTGATGGTGTGTGAAGTTAGTGAGCCAAATGGAGTTGTTCTCCCACAAGAACCACTCGGCTGATCCTTCTTCAATATGCCCTTCACCAACATGCAGTGTTTTCTTGATTGAATTAGCTCTCACACCAATATTTGCGTCTAGAGCCTTTGCATTGAGGGCTATCTGAAAACGGCTGTGGCGCTGAAGTTGCCTGTGAATGTGGAGTTGGTGGCATGTGAAACCCGCATGTGGAGCATTCGTTTGTGTGGGATGTTCCACCAGGTTCATTTCAGTCCTAGGCACTCAAAGGGCACTAAGCATAGAGTGTGAAAACTGAGTTTCCTTGAGAGCTGCTTGGAAGCCTGATGGTGTGTGAAGTTAGTGAGCCAAATGGAGTTGTTCTCCCACAAGAACCACTCGGCTGATCCTTCTTCAAGATGCCCTTCACCAACATGCAGTGTTTCCTTGATTGAATTAGCTCTCACACCAATATTTGCGTCTAGAGCCTTTGCATTGAGGGCTATCTGAAAACGGCTGTGGCGCTGAAGTTGCCTGTGAATGTGGAGTTGGTGGCATGTGAAACCCGCATGTGGAGCATTCGTTTGTGTGGGATGCTCTACCAGGTTCATTCCTAGATAATGCACTCAAAGGGCACTAAGCATAGAGTGTGAAAACTGAGTTTCCTTGAGAGCTGCTTGGAAGCCTGATGGTGTGTGAAGTTAGTGAGCCAAATGGAGTTGTTCTCCCACAAGAACCACTCGGCTGATCCTTCTTCAATATGCCCTTCACCAACATGCAGTGTTTCCTTGATTGAATTAGCTCTCACACCAATATTTGCGTCTAGAGCCTTTGCATTGAGGGCTATCTGAAAACGGCTGTGGCGCTGAAGTTGCCTGTGAATGTGGAGTTGGTGGCATGTGAAACCCGCATGTGGAGCATTCGTTTGTGTGGGATGCTCACCAAGCATCATTCCAGTCCTAGGCACTCAAAGGGCACTAAGCATAGAGTGTGAAAACTGAGTTTCCTTGAGAGCTGCTTGGAAGCCTGATGGTGTGTGAAGTTAGTGAGCCAAATGGAGTTGTTCTCCCACAAGAACCACTCGGCTGATCCTTCTTCAATATGCCCTTCACCAACATGCAGTGTTTCCTTGATTGAATTAGCTCTCACACCAATATTAGCGTCTAGAGCCTTTGCATTGAGGGCTATCTGAAAACGGCTGTGGCGCTGAAGTTGCCTGTGAATGTGGAGTTGGTGGCATGTGAAACCCGCATGTGGAGCATTCGTTTGTGTGGGATGCTCTACCAGGTTCATTCCTGGATAATGCACTCAAAAGGGCACTAAGCATAGAGTGTGAAAACTGAGTTTCCTTGAGAGCTGCTTGGAAGCCTGATGGTGTGTGAAGTTAGTGAGCCAACTGGATTTGTTCTCCCACAAGAACCACTCGGCTGATCCTTCTTCAATATGCCCTTCACCAACATGCAGTGTTTCCTTGATTGAATTAGCTCTCACACCAATATTAGCGTCTAGAGCCTTTGCATTGAGGGCTATCTGAAAACGGCTGTGGCGCTGAAGTTGCCTGTGAATGTGGAGTTGGTGGCATGTGAAACCCGCATGTGGAGCATTCGTTTGTGTGGGATGCTCTACCAGGTTCATTCCTAGATAATGCACTCAAAGGGCACTAAGCATAGAGTGTGAAAACTGAGTTTCCTTGAGAGCTGCTTGGAAGCCTGATGGTGTGTGAAGTTAGTGAGCCAAATGGAGTTGTTCTCCCACAAGAACCACTCGGCTGATCCTTCTTCAATATGCCCTTCACCAACATGCAGTGTTTCCTTGATTGAATTAGCTCTCACACCAATATTTGCGTCTAGAGCCTTTGCATTGAGGGCTATCTGAAAACGGCTGTGGCGCTGAAGTTGCCTGTGAATGTGGAGTTGGTGGCATGTGAAACCCGCATGTGGAGCATTCGTTTGTGTGGGATGCTCTACCAGGTTCATTCCTAGATAATGCACTCAAAGGGCACTAAGCATAGAGTGTGAAAACTGAGTTTCCTTGAGAGCTGCTTGGAAGCCTGATGGTGTGTGAAGTTAGTGAGCCAAATGGAGTTGTTCTCCCACAAGAACCACTCGGCTGATCCTTCTTCAATATGCCCTTCACCAACATGCAGTGTTTCCTTGATTGAATTAGCTCTCACACCAATATTTGCGTCTAGAGCCTTTGCATTGAGGGCTATCTGAAAACGGCTGTGGCGCTGAAGTTGCCTGAGAATGTGGAGTTGGTGGCATGTGAAACCCGCATATGGAGCATTCGTTTGTGTGGGATGCTCTACCAGGTTCATTCCTAGATAATGCACTCAAAGGGCACTAAGCATAGAGTGTGAAAACTGAGTTTCCTTGAGAGCTGCTTGGAAGCCTGATGGTGTGTGAAGTTAGTGAGCCAAATGGAGTTGTTCTCCCACAAGAACCACTCGGCTGATCCTTCTTCAATATGCACTTCACCAACATGCAGTGTTTCCTTGATTGAATTAGCTCTCACACAAATATTTGCGTCTAGAGCCTTTGCATTGAGGGCTATCTGATAACGGCTGTGGCTCTGAAGTTGCCTGTGAATGTGGAGTTGGTGGCATGTGAAACCCGCATGTGGAGCACTCGTTTGTGTGGGATGCTCACCAAGCTTCATTTCAGTCCTAGGCACTCAAAGGGCACTAAGCATAGAGTGTGAAAACTGAGTTTCCTTGAGAGCTGCTTGGAAGCCTGATGGTGTGTGAAGTTAGTGAGCCAAATGGAGTTGTTCTCCCACAAGAACCACTCGGCTGATCCTTCTTCAATATGCCCTTCACCAACATGCAGTGTTTCCTTGATTGAATTAGCTCTCACACCAATATTTGCGTCTAGAGCCTTTGCATTGAGGGCTATCTGAAAACGGCTGTGGCGCTGAAGTTGCCTGTGAATGTGGAGTTGGTGGCATGTGAAACCCGCATGTGGAGCATTCGTTTGTGTGGGATGCTCTACCAGGTTCATTCCTAGATAATGCACTCAAAGGGCACTAAGCATAGAGTGTGAAAACTGAGTTTCCTTGAGAGCTGCTTGGAAGCCTGATGGTGTGTGAAGTTAGTGAGCCAAATGGAGTTGTTCTCCCACAAGAACCACTCGGCTGATCCTTCTTCAAGATGCCCTTCACCAACATGCAGTGTTTCCTTGATTGAATTAGCTCTCACACCAATATTTGCGTCTAGAGCCTTTGCATTGAGGGCTATCTGAAAACGGCTGTGGCGCTGAAGTTGCCTGTGAATATGGAGTTGGTGGCATGTGAAACCCGCATGTGGAGCATTCGTTTGTGTGGGATGCTCTACCAGGTTCATTCCTAGATAATGCACTCAAAGGGCACTAAGCATAGAGTGTGAAAACTGAGTTTCCTGGAGAGCTGCTTGGAAGCCTGATGGTGTGTGAAGTTAGTGAGCCAAATGGAGTTGTTCTCCCACAAGAACCACTCGGCTGATCCTTCTTCAATATGCCCTTCACCAACATGCAGTGTTTCCTTGATTGAATTAGCTCTCACACCAATATTTGCGTCTAGAGCCTTTGCATTGAGGGCTATCTGAAAACGGCTGTGGCTCTGAAGTTGCCTGAGAATGTGGAGTTGGTGGCATGTGAAACCCGCATGTGGAGCATTCGTTTGTGTGGGATGCTCTACCAGGTTCATTTCACTCCTAGGCACTCAAAGATCACTAAGCATAGAGTGTGAAAACTGAGTTTCCTTGAGAGCTGCTTGGAAGCCTGATGGTGTGTGAAGTTAGTGAGCCAAATGGAGTTGTTCTCCCACAAGAACCACTCGGCTGATCCTTCTTCAATATGCCCTTCACCAACATGCTGTGTTTCCTTGAATGAATTAGCTCTCACACGAATATTTGCGTCTAGAGCCTTTGCATTGAGGGCTATCTGAAAACGGCTGTGGCGCTGAAGTTGCCTGTGAATGTGGAGTTGGTGGCATGTGAAACCCGCATGTGGAGCATTCGTTTGTGTGGGATGCTCTACCAGGTCATTCCTAGATAATGCACTCAAAGGGCACTAAGCATAGAGTGTGAAAACTGAGTTTCCTTGAGAGCTGCTTGGAAGCCTGATGGTGTGTGAAGTTAGTGAGCCAAATGGAGTTGTTCTCCCACAAGAACCACTCGGCTGATCCTTCTTCAATATGCCCTTCACCAACATGCAGTGTTTCCTTGATTGAATTAGCTCTCACACCAATATTAGCGTCTAGAGCCTTTGCATTGAGGGCTATCTGAAAACGACTGTGGCGCTGAAGTTGCCTGTGAATGTGGAGTTGGTGGCATGTGAAACCCGCATGTGGAGCATTCGTTTGTGTGGGATGCTCTACCAGGTTCATTCCTAGATAATGCACTCAAAAGGGCACTAAGCATAGAGTGTGAAAACTGAGTTTCCTTGAGAGCTGCTTGGAAGCCTGATGGTGTGTGAAGTTAGTGAGCCAACTGGAGTTGTTCTCCCACAAGAACCACTCGGCTGATCCTTCTTCAATATGCCCTTCACCAACATGCAGTGTTTCCTTGATTGAATTAGCTCTCACACCAATATTAGCGTCTAGAGCCTTTGCATTGAGGGCTATCTGAAAACGGCTGTGGCGCTGAAGTTGCCTGTGAATGTGGAGTTGGTGGCATGTGAAACCCGCATGTGGAGCATTCGTTTGTGTGGGATGCTCTACCAGGTTCATTCCTAGATAATGCACTCAAAGGGCACTAAGCATAGAGTGTGAAAACTGAGTTTCCTTGAGAGCTGCTTGGAAGCCTGATGGTGTGTGAAGTTAGTGAGCCAAATGGAGTTGTTCTCCCACAAGAACCACTCGGCTGATCCTTCTTCAATATGCCCTTCACCAACATGCAGTGTTTCCTTGATTGAATTAGCTCTCACACCAATATTTGCGTCTAGAGCCTTTGCATTGAGGGCTATCTGAAAACGGCTGTGGCGCTGAAGTTGCCTGTGAATGTGGAGTTGGTGGCATGTGAAACCCGCATGTGGAGCATTCGTTTGTGTGGGATGCTCTACCAGGTTCATTCCTAGATAATGCACTCAAAGGGCACTAAGCATAGAGTGTGAAAACTGAGTTTCCTTGAGAGCTGCTTGGAAGCCTGATGGTGTGTGAAGTTAGTGAGCCAAATGGAGTTGTTCTCCCACAAGAACCACTCGGCTGATCCTTCTTCAATATGCCCTTCACCAACATGCAGTGTTTCCTTGATTGAATTAGCTCTCACACCAATATTTGCGTCTAGAGCCTTTGCATTGAGGGCTATCTGAAAACGGCTGTGGCGCTGAAGTTGCCTGAGAATGTGGAGTTGGTGGCATGTGAAACCCGCATGTGGAGCATTCGTTTGTGTGGGATGCTCTACCAGGTTCATTCCTAGATAATGCACTCAAAGGGCACTAAGCATAGAGTGTGAAAACTGAGTTTCCTTGAGAGCTGCTTGGAAGCCTGATGGTGTGTGAAGTTAGTGAGCCAAATGGAGTTGTTCTCCCACAAGAACCACTCGGCTGATCCTTCTTCAATATGCACTTCACCAACATGCAGTGTTTCCTTGATTGAATTAGCTCTCACACCAATATTTGCGTCTAGAGCCTTTGCATTGAGGGCTATCTGAAAACGGCTGTGGCGCTGAAGTTGCCTGTGAATGTGGAGTTGGTGGCATGTGAAACCCGCATGTGGAGCACTCGTTTGTGTGGGATGCTCACCAAGCTTCATTTCAGTCCTAGGCACTCAAAGGGCACTAAGCATAGAGTGTGAAAACTGAGTTTCCTTGAGAGCTGCTTGGAAGCCTGATGGTGTGTGAAGTTAGTGAGCCAACTGGAGTTGTTCTCCCACAAGAACCACTCGGCTGATCCTTCTTCAATATGCCCTTCACCAACATGCAGTGTTTCCTTGATTGAATTAGCTCTAACACCAATATTTGCGTCTAGAGCCTTTGCATTGAGGGCTATCTGAAAACGGCTGTGGCGCTGAAGTTGCCTGTGAATGTGGAGTTGGTGGCATGTGAAACCCGCATGTGGAGCATTCGTTTGTGTGGGATGCTCTACCAGGTTCATTCCTAGATAATGCACTCAAAGGGCACTAAGCATAGAGTGTGAAAACTGAGTTTCCTTGAGAGCTGCTTGGAAGCCTGATGGTGTGTGAAGTTAGTGAGCCAAATGGAGTTGTTCTCCCACAAGAACCACTCGGCTGATCCTTCTTCAATATGCCTTTCACCAACATGCAGTGTTTCCTTGATTGAATTAGCTCTCACACCAATATTTGCGTCTAGAGCCTTTGCATTGAGGGCTATCTGAAAACGGCTGTGGCGCTGAAGTTGCCTGTGAATATGGAGTTGGTGGCATGTGAAACCCGCATGTGGAGCATTCGTTTGTGTGGGATGCTCTACCAGGTTCATTCCTAGATAATGCACTCAAAGGGCACTAAGCATAGAGTGTGAAAACTGAGTTTCCTGGAGAGCTGCTTGGAAGCCTGATGGTGTGTGAAGTTAGTGAGCCAAATGGAGTTGTTCTCCCACAAGAACCACTCGGCTGATCCTTCTTCAATATGCCCTTCACCAACATGCAGTGTTTCCTTGATTGAATTAGCTCTCACACCAATATTTGCGTCTAGAGCCTTTGCATTGAGGGCTATCTGAAAACGGCTGTGGCTCTGAAGTTGCCTGAGAATGTGGAGTTGGTGGCATGTGAAACCCGCATGTGGAGCATTCGTTTGTGTGGGATGTTCTACCAGGTTCATTTCACTCCTAGGCACTCAAAGATCACTAAGCATAGAGTGTGAAAACTGAGTTTCCTTGAGAGCTGCTTGGAAGCCTGATGGTGTGTGAAGTTAGTGAGCCAAATGGAGTTGTTCTCCCACAAGAACCACTCGGCTGATCCTTCTTCAATATGCCCTTCACCAACATGCAGTGTTTCCTTGATTGAATTAGCTCTCACACCAATATTTGCGTCTAGAGCCTTTGCATTGAGGGCTATCTGCAAACGGCTGTGGCGCTGAAGTTGCCTGTGAATGTGGAGTTGGTGGCATGTGAAACCCGCATGTGGAGCATTCATTTGTGTGGGATGCTCTACCAGGTTCATTCCTAGATAATG
Source organism: Ochotona princeps (assembly GCF_030435755.1). Classification (NCBI taxonomy): domain Eukaryota; kingdom Metazoa; phylum Chordata; class Mammalia; order Lagomorpha; family Ochotonidae; genus Ochotona; species Ochotona princeps. The sequence continues at coordinate 54,668 of NW_026701349.1, read as the reverse complement.
CACTCAAAGGGCACTAAGCATAGAGTGTGAAAACTGAGTTTCCTTGAGAGCTGCTTGGAAGCCTGATGGTGTGTGAAGTTAGTGAGCCAAATGGAGTTGTTCTCCCACAAGAACCACTCGGCTGATCCTTCTTCAATATGCCCTTCACCAACATGCAGTGTTTCCTTGATTGAATTAGCTCTCACACCAATATTTGCGTCTAGAGCCTTTGCATTGAGGGCTATCTGAAAACGGCTGTGGCGCTGAAGTTGCCTGTGAATGTGGAGTTGGTGGCATGTGAAACCCGCATGTGGAGCATTCGTTTGTGTGGGATGCTCTACCAGGTTCATTCCTAGATAATGCACTCAAAGGGCACTAAGCATAGAGTGTGAAAACTGAGTTTCCTTGAGAGCTGCTTGGAAGCCTGATGGTGTGTGAAGTTAGTGAGCCAAATGGAGTTGTTCTCCCACAAGAACCACTCGGCTGATCCTTCTTCAATATGCCCTTCACCAACATGCAGTGTTTCCTTCATTGAATTAGCTCTCACACCAATATTTGCGTCTAGAGCCTTTGCATTGAGGGCTATCTGAAAACGGCTGTGGCGCTGAAGTTGCCTGAGAATGTGGAGTTGGTGGCATGTGAAACCCGCATCTGGAGCATTCGTTTGTGTGGGATGCTCTACCAGGTTCATTCCTAGATAATGCACTCAAAGGGCACTAAGCATAGAGTGTGAAAACTGAGTTTCCTTGAGAGCTGCTTGGAAGCCTGATGGTGTGTGAAGTTAGTGAGCCAAATGGAGTTGTTCTCCCACAAGAACCACTCGGCTGATCCTTCTTCAATATGCACTTCACCAACATGCAGTGTTTCCTTGATTGAATTAGCTCTCACACAAATATTTGCGTCTAGAGCCTTTGCATTGAGGGCTATCTGAAAACGGCTGTGGCTCTGAAGTTGCCTGTGAATGTGGAGTTGGTGGCATGTGAAACCCGCATGTGGAGCACTCGTTTGTGTGGGATGCTCACCAAGCTTCATTTCAGTCCTAGGCACTCAAAGGGCACTAAGCATAGAGTGTGAAAACTGAGTTTCCTTGAGAGCTGCTTGGAAGCCTGATGGTGTGTGAAGTTAGTGAGCCAACTGGAGTTGTTCTCCCACAAGAACCACTCGGCTGATCCTTCTTCAATATGCCCTTCACCAACATGCAGTGTTTCCTTGATTGAATTAGCTCTCACACCAATATTTGCGTCTAGAGCCTTTGCATTGAGGGCTATCTGAAAACGGCTGTGGCGCTGAAGTTGCCTGTGAATGTGGAGTTGGTGGCATGTGAAACCCGCATGTGGAGCATTCGTTTGTGTGGGATGCTCTACCAGGTTCATTCCTAGATAATGCACTCAAAGGGCACTAAGCATAGAGTGTGAAAACTGAGTTTCCTTGAGAGCTGCTTGGAAGCCTGATGGTGTGTGAAGTTAGTGAGCCAAATGGAGTTGTTCTCCCACAAGAACCACTCGGCTGATCCTTCTTCAATATGCCTTTCACCAACATGCAGTGTTTCCTTGATTGAATTAGCTCTCACACCAATATTTGCGTCTAGAGCCTTTGCATTGAGGGCTATCTGAAAACGGCTGTGGCGCTGAAGTTGCCTGTGAATATGGAGTTGGTGGCATGTGAAACCCGCATGTGGAGCATTCGTTTGTGTGGGATGCTCTACCAGGTTCATTCCTAGATAATGCACTCAAAGGGCACTAAGCATAGAGTGTGAAAACTGAGTTTCCTGGAGAGCTGCTTGGAAGCCTGATGGTGTGTGAAGTTAGTGAGCCAAATGGAGTTGTTCTCCCACAAGAACCACTCGGCTGATCCTTCTTCAATATGCCCTTCACCAACATGCAGTGTTTCCTTGATTGAATTAGCTCTCACACCAATATTTGCGTCTAGAGCCTTTGCATTGAGGGCTATCTGAAAACGGCTGTGGCTCTGAAGTTGCCTGTGAATGTGGAGTTGGTGGCATGTGAAACCCGCATGTGGAGCATTCGTTTGTGTGGGATGTTCTACCAGGTTCATTTCACTCCTAGGCACTCAAAGATCACTAAGCATAGAGTGTGAAAACTGAGTTTCCTTGAGAGCTGCTTGGAAGCCTGATGGTGTGTGAAGTTAGTGAGCCAAATGGAGTTGTTCTCCCACAAGAACCACTCGGCTGATCCTTCTTCAATATGCCCTTCACCAACATGCAGTGTTTCCTTGATTGAATTAGCTCTCACACCAATATTTGCGTCTAGAGCCTTTGCATTGAGGGCTATCTGCAAACGGCTGTGGCGCTGAAGTTGCCTGTGAATGTGGAGTTGGTGGCATGTGAAACCCGCATGTGGAGCATTCATTTGTGTGGGATGCTCTACCAGGTTCATTCCTAGATAATGCACTCAAAGGGCACTAAGCATAGAGTGTGAAAACTGAGTTTCCTTGAGAGCTGCTTGGAAGCCTGATGGTGTGTGAAGTTAGTGAGCCAAATGGAGTTGTTCTCCCACAAGAACCACTCGGCTGATCCTTCTTCAATATGCCCTTCACCAACATGCAGTGTTTCCTTGATTGAATTAGCTCTCACACCAATATTTGCGTCTAGAGCCTTTGCATTGAGGGCTATCTGAAAACGGCTGTGGCGCTGAAGTTGCCTGTGAATGTGGAGTTGGTGGCATGTGAAACCCGAATGTGGAGCATTCGTTTGTGTGGGATGCTCTACCAGGTTCATTCCTAGATAATGCACTCAAAGGGCACTAAGCATAGAGTGTGAAAACTGAGTTTCCTTGAGAGCTGCTTGGAAGCCTGATGGTGTGTGAAGTTAGTGAGCCAAATGGAGTTGTTCTCCCACAAGAACCACTCGGCTGATCCTTCTTCAATATGCCCTTCACCAACATGCAGTGTTTCCTTCATTGAATTAGCTCTCACACAATATTTGCGTCTAGAGCCTTTGCATTGAGGGCTATCTGAAAACGACTGTGGCGCTGAAGTTGCCTGTGAATGTGGAGTTGGTGGCATGTGAAACCCGCATGTGGAGCATTCGTTTGTGTGGGATGCTCTACCAGGTTCATTCCTAGATAATGCACTCAAAGGGCACTAAGCATAGAGTGTGAAAACTGAGTTTCCTGGAGAGCTGCTTGGAAGCCTGATGGTGTGTGAAGTTAGTGAGCCAACTGGAGTTGATCTCCCACAAGAACCACTCGGCTGATCCTTCTTCAATATGCCCTTCACCAACATGCAGTGTTTCCTTGATTGAATTAGCTCTCACACCAATATTTGCGTCTAGAGCCTTTGCATTGAGGGCTATCTGAAAACGGCTGTGGCGCTGAAGTTGCCTGTGAATGTGGAGTTGGTGGCATGTGAAACCCGCATGTGGAGCATTCGTTTGTGTGGGATGCTCTACCAGGTTCATTTCAGTCCTAGGCACTCAAAGATCACTAAGCATAGAGTGTGAAAACTGAGTTTCCTTGAGAGCTGCTTGGAAGCCTGATGGTGTGTGACGTTAGTGAGCCAAATGGAGTTGTTCTCCCACAAGAACCACTCGGCTGATCCTTCTTCAATATGCCCTTCACCAACATGCTGTGTTTCCTTGATTGAATTAGCTCTCACACGAATATTTGCCTCTAGAGCCTTTGCATTGAGGGCTATCTGAAAACGGCTGTGGCGCTGAAGTTGCCTGAGAATGTGGAGTTGGTGGCATGTGAAACCCGCATGTGGAGCATTCGTTTGTGTGGGATGCTCACCAAGCTTCATTTCAGTCCTAGGCACTCAAAGGGCACTAAGCATAGAGTGTGAAAACTGAGTTTCCTTGAGAGCTGCTTGGAAGCCTGATGGTGTGTGAAGTTAGTGAGCCAAATGGAGTTGTTCTCCCACAAGAACCACTCGGCTGATCCTTCTTCAATATGCCCTTCACCAACATGCAGTGTTTCCTTGATTGAATTAGCTCTCACACCAATATTTGCGTCTAGAGCCTTTGCATTGAGGGCTATCTGAAAACGACTGTGGCGCTGAAGTTGCCTGTGAATGTGGAGTTGGTGGCATGTGAAACCCGCATGTGGAGCATTCGTTTGTGTGGGATGCTCTACCAGGTTCATTCCTAGATAATGCACTCAAAGGGCACTAAGCATAGAGTGTGAAAACTGAGTTTCCTGGAGAGCTGCTTGGAAGCCTGATGGTGTGTGAAGTTAGTGAGCCAACTGGAGTTGATCTCCCACAAGAACCACTCGGCTGATCCTTCTTCAATATGCCCTTCACCAACATGCAGTGTTTCCTTGATTGAATTAGCTCTCACACCAATATTTGCGTCTAGAGCCTTTGCATTGAGGGCTATCTGCAAACGGCTGTGGCGCTGAAGTTGCCTGTGAATGTGGAGTTGGTGGCATGTGAAACCCGCATGTGGAGCATTCGTTTGTGTGGGATGCTCTACCAGGTTCATTTCAGTCCTAGGCACTCAAAGGGCACTAAGCATAGAGTGTGAAAACTGAGTTTCCTTGAGAGCTGCTTGGAAGCCTGATGGTGTGTGAAGTTAGTGAGCCAAATGGAGTTGTTCTCCCACAAGAACCACTCGGCTGATCCTTCTTCAATATGCCCTTCACCAACATGCAGTGTTTCCTTGATTGAATTAGCTCTCACACCAATATTTGCCTCTAGAGCCTTTGCATTGAGGGCTATCTGAAAACGGCTGTGGCGCTGAAGTTGCCTGTGAATGTGGAGTTGGTGGCATGTGAAACCCGCATCTGGAGCATTCGTTTGTGTGGGATGCTCACCAAGTTTCATTTCAGTCCTAGGCACTCAAAGGGCACTAAGCATAGAGTGTGAAAACTGAGTTTCCTTGAGAGCTGCTTGGAAGCCTGATGGTGTGTGAAGTTAGTGAGCCAACTGGAGTTGTTCTCCCACAAGAACCACTCGGCTGATCCTTCTTCAATATGCCCTTCACCAACATGCAGTGTTTCCTTGATTGAATTAGCTCTCACACCAATATTTGCGTCTAGAGCCTTTGCATTGAGGGCTATCTGAAAACGGCTGTGGCGCTGAAGTTGCCTGTGAATGTGGAGTTGGTGGCATGTGAAACCCGCATGTGGAGCATTCGTTTGTGTGGGATGCTCTACCAGGTTCATTCCTAGATAATGCACTCAAAGGGCACTAAGCATAGAGTGTGAAAACTGAGTTTCCTTGAGAGCTGCTTGGAAGCCTGATGGTGTGTGAAGTTAGTGAGCCAAATGGAGTTGTTCTCCCACAAGAACCACTCGGCTGATCCTTCTTCAATATGCCTTTCACCAACATGCAGTGTTTCCTTGATTGAATTAGCTCTCACACCAATATTTGCGTCTAGAGCCTTTGCATTGAGGGCTATCTGAAAACGGCTGTGGCGCTGAAGTTGCCTGTGAATATGGAGTTGGTGGCATGTGAAACCCGCATGTGGAGCATTCGTTTGTGTGGGATGCTCTACCAGGTTCATTCCTAGATAATGCACTCAAAGGGCACTAAGCATAGAGTGTGAAAACTGAGTTTCCTGGAGAGCTGCTTGGAAGCCTGATGGTGTGTGAAGTTAGTGAGCCAAATGGAGTTGTTCTCCCACAAGAACCACTCGGCTGATCCTTCTTCAATATGCCCTTCACCAACATGCAGTGTTTCCTTGATTGAATTAGCTCTCACACCAATATTTGCGTCTAGAGCCTTTGCATTGAGGGCTATCTGAAAACGGCTGTGGCTCTGAAGTTGCCTGAGAATGTGGAGTTGGTGGCATGTGAAACCCGCATGTGGAGCATTCGTTTGTGTGGGATGTTCTACCAGGTTCATTTCACTCCTAGGCACTCAAAGATCACTAAGCATAGAGTGTGAAAACTGAGTTTCCTTGAGAGCTGCTTGGAAGCCTGATGGTGTGTGAAGTTAGTGAGCCAAATGGAGTTGTTCTCCCACAAGAACCACTCGGCTGATCCTTCTTCAATATGCCCTTCACCAACATGCAGTGTTTCCTTGATTGAATTAGCTCTCACACCAATATTTGCGTCTAGAGCCTTTGCATTGAGGGCTATCTGCAAACGGCTGTGGCGCTGAAGTTGCCTGTGAATGTGGAGTTGGTGGCATGTGAAACCCGCATGTGGAGCATTCATTTGTGTGGGATGCTCTACCAGGTTCATTCCTAGATAATGCACTCAAAGGGCACTAAGCATAGAGTGTGAAAACTGAGTTTCCTTGAGAGCTGCTTGGAAGCCTGATGGTGTGTGAAGTTAGTGAGCCAAATGGAGTTGTTCTCCCACAAGAACCACTCGGCTGATCCTTCTTCAATATGCCCTTCACCAACATGCAGTGTTTCCTTGATTGAATTAGCTCTCACACCAATATTTGCGTCTAGAGCCTTTGCATTGAGGGCTATCTGAAAACGGCTGTGGCGCTGAAGTTGCCTGTGAATGTGGAGTTGGTGGCATGTGAAACCCGAATGTGGAGCATTCGTTTGTGTGGGATGCTCTACCAGGTTCATTCCTAGATAATGCACTCAAAGGGCACTAAGCATAGAGTGTGAAAACTGAGTTTCCTTGAGAGCTGCTTGGAAGCCTGATGGTGTGTGAAGTTAGTGAGCCAAATGGAGTTGTTCTCCCACAAGAACCACTCGGCTGATCCTTCTTCAATATGCCCTTCACCAACATGCAGTGTTTCCTTGATTGAATTAGCTCTCACACCAATATTTGCGTCTAGAGCCTTTGCATTGAGGGCTATCTGAAAACGACTGTGGCGCTGAAGTTGCCTGTGAATGTGGAGTTGGTGGCATGTGAAACCCGCATGTGAGCATTCGTTTGTGTGGGATGCTCTACCAGGTTCATTCCTAGATAATGCACTCAAAGGGCACTAAGCATAGAGTGTGAAAACTGAGTTTCCTGGAGAGCTGCTTGGAAGCCTGATGGTGTGTGAAGTTAGTGAGCCAACTGGAGTTGATCTCCCACAAGAACCACTCGGCTGATCCTTCTTCAATATGCCCTTCACCAACATGCAGTGTTTCCTTGATTGAATTAGCTCTCACACCAATATTTGCGCCTAGAGCCTTTGCATTGAGGGCTATCTGAAAACGGCTGTGGCTCTGAAGTTGCCTGAGAATGTGGAGTTGGTGGCATGTGAAACCCGCATGTGGAGCATTCGTTTGTGTGGGATGTTCTACCAGGTTCATTTCACTCCTAGGCACTCAAAGATCACTAAGCATAGAGTGTGAAAACTGAGTTTCCTTGAGAGCTGCTTGGAAGCCTGATGGTGTGTGAAGTTAGTGAGCCAAATGGAGTTGTTCTCCCACAAGAACCACTCGGCTGATCCTTCTTCAATATGCCTTCACCAACATGCAGTGTTTCCTTGATTGAATTAGCTCTCACACCAATATTTGCGTCTAGAGCCTTTGCATTGAGGGCTATCTGCAAACGGCTGTGGCGCTGAAGTTGCCTGTGAATGTGGAGTTGGTGGCATGTGAAACCCGCATGTGGAGCATTCATTTGTGTGGGATGCTCTACCAGGTTCATTCCTAGATAATGCACTCAAAGGGCACTAAGCATAGAGTGTGAAAACTGAGTTTCCTTGAGAGCTGCTTGGAAGCCTGATGGTGTGTGAAGTTAGTGAGCCAAATGGAGTTGTTCTCCCACAAGAACCACTCGGCTGATCCTTCTTCAATATGCCCTTCACCAACATGCAGTGTTTCCTTGATTGAATTAGCTCTCACACCAATATTTGCGTCTAGAGCCTTTGCATTGAGGGCTATCTGAAAACGGCTGTGGCGCTGAAGTTGCCTGTGAATGTGGAGTTGGTGGCATGTGAAACCCGAATGTGGAGCATTCGTTTGTGTGGGATGCTCTACCAGGTTCATTCCTAGATAATGCACTCAAAGGGCACTAAGCATAGAGTGTGAAAACTGAGTTTCCTTGAGAGCTGCTTGGAAGCCTGATGGTGTGTGAAGTTAGTGAGCCAAATGGAGTTGTTCTCCCACAAGAACCACTCGGCTGATCCTTCTTCAATATGCCCTTCACCAACATGCAGTGTTTCCTTGATTGAATTAGCTCTCACACCAATATTTGCGTCTAGAGCCTTTGCATTGAGGGCTATCTGAAAACGACTGTGGCGCTGAAGTTGCCTGTGAATGTGGAGTTGGTGGCATGTGAAACCCGCATGTGGAGCATTCGTTTGTGTGGGATGCTCTACCAGGTTCATTCCTAGATAATGCACTCAAAGGGCACTAAGCATAGAGTGTGAAAACTGAGTTTCCTGGAGAGCTGCTTGGAAGCCTGATGGTGTGTGAAGTTAGTGAGCCAACTGGAGTTGATCTCCCACAAGAACCACTCGGCTGATCCTTCTTCAATATGCCCTTCACCAACATGCAGTGTTTCCTTGATTGAATTAGCTCTCACACCAATATTTGCGCCTAGAGCCTTTGCATTGAGGGCTATCTGAAAACGGCTGTGGCGCTGAAGTTGCCTGTGAATGTGGAGTTGGTGGCATGTGAAACCCGCATGTGGAGCATTCGTTTGTGTGGGATGCTCTACCAGGTTCATTTCAGTCCTAGGCACTCAAAGGGCACTAAGCATAGAGTGTGAAAACTGAGTTTCCTTGAGAGCTGCTTGGAAGCCTGATGGTGTGTGAAGTTAGTGAGCCAAATGGAGTTGTTCTCCCACAAGAACCACTCGGCTGATCCTTCTTCAATATGCCCTTCACCAACATGCTGTGTTTCCTTGATTGAATTAGCTCTCACACGAATATTTGCCTCTAGAGCCTTTGCATTGAGGGCTATCTGAAAACGGCTGTGGCGCTGAAGTTGCCTGTGAATGTGGAGTTGGTGGCATGTGAAACCCGCATCTGGAGCATTCGTTTGTGTGGGATGCTCACCAAGTTTCATTTCAGTCCTAGGCACTCAAAGGGCACTAAGCATAGAGTGTGAAAACTGAGTTTCCTTGAGAGCTGCTTGGAAGACTGATGGTGTGTGAAGTTAGTGAGCCAAATGGAGTTGTTCTCCCACAAGAACCACTCGGCTGATCCTTCTTCAATATGCCCTTCACCAACATGCAGTGTTTCCTTGATTGAATTAGCTCTCACACCAATATTAGCGTCTAGAGTCTTTGCATTGAGGGCTATCTGAAAACGGCTGTGGCGCTGAAGTTGCCTGTGAATGTGGAGTTGGTGGCATGTGAAACCCGCATGTGGAGCATTCGTTTGTGTGGGATGCTCTACCAGGTTCATTCCTAGATAATGCACTCAAAGGGCACTAAGCATAGAGTGTGAAAACTGAGTTTCCTTGAGAGCTGCTTGGAAGCCTGATGGTGTGTGAAGTTAGTGAGCCAAATGGAGTTGTTCTCCCACAAGAACCACTCGGCTGATCCTTCTTCAATATGCCCTTCACCAACATGCAGTGTTTCCTTCATTGAATTACCTCTCACACCAATATTTGCATCTAAAGCCTTTGCATTGAGGGCTATCTGAAAACGGCTGTGGCTCTGAAGTTGCCTGAGAATGTGGAGTTGGTGGCATGTGAAACCCGCATGTGGAGCATTCGTTTGTGTGGGATGCTCTACCAGGTTCATTCCTAGATAATGCACTCAAAGGGCACTAAGCATAGAGTGTGAAAACTGAGTTTCCTTGAGAGCTGCTTGGAAGCCTGATGGTGTGTGAAGTTAGTGAGCCAAATGGAGTTGTTCTCCCACAAGAACCACTCGGCTGATCCTTCTTCAATATGCCCTTCACCAACATGCAGTGTTTCCTTCATTGAATTAGCTCTCACACCAATATTTGCGTCTAGAGCCTTTGCATTGAGGGCTTTCTGAAAACGGCTGTGGCGCTGAAGTTGCCTGTGAATGTGGAGTTGGTGGCATGTGAAACCCGCATGTGGAGCATTCGTTTGTGTGGGATGCTCACCAAGCTTCATTTCAGTCCTAGGCACTCAAAGGGCACTAAGCATAGAGTGTGAAAACTGAGTTTCCTTGAGAGCTGCTTGGAAGCCTGATGGTGTGTGAAGTTAGTGAGCCAAATGGAGTTGTTCTCCCACAAGAACCACTCGGCTGATCCTTCTTCAATATGCCCTTCACCAACATGCAGTGTTTCCTTGATGAATTAGCTCTCACACCAATATTGGCGTCTAGAGCCTTTGCATTGAGGGCTATCTGAAAACGGCTGTGGCGCTGAACTTGCCTGTGAATGTGGAGTTGGTGGCATGTGAAACCCGCATGTGGACCATTCGTTTGTGTGGAATGCTCACAAAGGTTCATTTCAGTCCTAGGCACTCAAAGGGCGCTAGTGTGTGTAGTTAGTGAGCCAAATGGAGTTGTTCTCCCACAAGAACCACTCGGCTGATCCTTCTTCAATATGCCCTTCACCAACATGCAGTGTTTCCTTGATTGAATTAGCTCTCACACCAATATTGGCGTCTAGAGCCTTTGCATTGAGGGCTATCTGAAAACGGCTGTGGCGCTAAAGTTGCCTGTGAATGTGGAGTTGGTGGCATGTGAAACCCGCATGTGGAGCATTCGTTTGTGTGGGATGCTCTACCAGGTTCATTCCTAGATAATGCACTCAAAGGGCACTAAGCATAGAGTGTGAAAACTGAGTTTCCTTGAGAGCTGCTTGGAAGCCTGATGGTGTGTGAAGTTAGTGAGCCAAATGGAGTTGTTCTCCCACAAGAACCACTCGGCTGATCCTTCTTCAATATGCCCTTCACCAACATGCAGTGTTTCCTTCATTGAATTACCTCTCACACCAATATTTGCATCTAAAGCCTTTGCATTGAGGGCTATCTGAAAACGGCTGTGGCTCTGAAGTTGCCTGAGAATGTGGAGTTGGTGGCATGTGAAACCCGCATGTGGAGCATTCGTTTGTGTGGGATGCTCTACCAGGTTCATTCCTAGATAATGCACTCAAAGGGCACTAACCATAGAGTGTGAAAACTGAGTTTCCTTGAGAGCTGCTTGGAAGCCTGATGGTGTGTGAAGTTAGTGAGCCAAATGGAGTTGTTCTCCCACAAGAACCACTCGGCTGATCCTTCTTCAATATGCCCTTCACCAACATGCAGTGTTTCCTTGATTGAATTAGCTCTCACACCAATATTTGAGTCTAGAGCCTTTGCATTGAGGGCTATCTGAAAACGGGTGTGACGCTGAAGTTGCCTGAGAATGTGGAGTTGGTGGCATGTGAAACCCGCATGTGGAGCATTCGTTTGTGTGGGATGCTCTACCAGGTTCATTCCTAGATAATGCACTCAAAGGGTACTAAGCATAGAGTGTGAAAACTGAGTTTCCTTGAGAGCTGCTTGGAAGCCTGATGGTGTGTGAAGTTAGTGAGCCAAATGGAGTTGTTCTCCCACAAGAACCACTCGGCTGATCCTTCTTCAATATGCCCTTCACCAACATGCAGTGTTTCCTTGATTGAATTAGCTCTCACACCAATATTTGCGTCTAGAGCCTTTGCATTGAGGTCTATCTGAAAACGGCTGTGGCGCTGAAGTTGCCTGTGAATGTGGAGTTGGTGGCATGTGAAACCCGCATGAGGAGCATTCGTTTGTGTGGGATGCTCACCAAGCTTCATTTCAGTCCTAGGCACTCAAAGGGCACTAAGCATAGAGTGTGAAAACTGAGTTTCCTTGAGAGCTGCTTGGAAGCCTGATGGTGTGTGAAGTTAGTGAGCCAAATGGAGTTGTTCTCCCACAAGAACCACTCGGCTGATCCTTCTTCAATATGCCCTTCACCAACATGCAGTGTTTCCTTGATGAATTAGCTCTCACACCAATATTGGCGTCTAGAGCCTTTGCATTGAGGGCTATCTGAAAATGGCTGTGGCGCTGAACTTGCCTGTGAATGTGGAGTTGGTGGCATGTGAAACCCGCATGTGGACCATTCGTTTGTGTGGATTGCTCACAAAGGTTCATTTCAGTCCTAGGCACTCAAAGGGCGCTAGTGTGTGTAGTTAGTGAGCCAAATGGAGTTGTTCTCCCACAAGAACCACTCGGCTGATCCTTCTTCAATATGCCCTTCACCAACATGCAGTGTTTCCTTGATTGAATTAGCTCTCACACCAATATTTGCGTCTAGAGCCTTTGTATTGAGGACTATCTCAAAACGGCTGTGGCGCTGAAGTTGCCTGTGAATGTGGAGTTGGTGGCATGTGAAACCCGCATGTGGAGCATTCGTTGGTGTGGGATGCTCACCAAGCTTCATTTCAGTCCTAGGCACTAAAAAGGCACACTGCATAGAGTGTGAAAACTGAGTTTCTTTGAGAGCTGCTTGGAAGCCTGATGGTGTGTGAAGTTAGTGAGCCAAATGGAGTTGTTCTCCCACTAGAACCACTCGGCTGATCCTTCTTCAATATGCCCTTCACCAACATGCAGTGTTTCCTTGATTGAATTACCTCTCACACCAATATTTGAGTCTAGAGCCTTTGCATTGAGGGCTATCTGAAAATGGCTGTGGCGCTGAATTTGCCTGAGAATGTGGAGATGGTGGCATGTGAAACCCGCATGTGGAGCATTCGTATGTGTGGGATGCTCTACCACGTTCATTCCTAGATAATGCACTCAAAGGGCACTAAGCATAGAGTGTGAAAACTGAGTTTCCTTGAGAGCTGCCTGTCAGCCTGATGGTGTGTGAAGTCAGTGAGCCAAAAGGAGTTGTTCTCCCACAAGAACCACTCGGCTGGTTCTTCTTCAATATGCAATTCAGCACCATGCAGTGATGCTTGACGGAATTAGCTGTTACAGCAACATTTGCGTCTAGAGCCTTTGTATTTAGGGCTAGCTAAAAATGGCTTTGGCGCTGAAGTGGTTTGTGCATGTGGAATTGGTGGCATGTGAAACCAGCCTGTGGATCCTTCGTTTGTGTGGGACGCTCAGCAAGCTGCATTTCACGACAATGCACTCAAACGGCATTAAGAATGCTGTAAGAAATCTGAGTTTGCTTGACAACTGCCTGTCAGCCTGATGGTGTGTGAAGTCAGTGAGCCAAATGGAGTTGTTCTCCCACAAGAACCCCCAGCTGATTCTTCTTCAATATGCAATTCAGCAAAATGCTGCCCTGGTTGATGGAAATTGCTCTTACAGCAACATTTGTGTCTAGAGCCTTTGTATTTCGGGCTAGCTGAAAAGCGATTTGGCGCTGAAGTTGTTTCTGAATGTGGAGTTGGTGGCATGTGAAACCCGCATGTGGAGCATTCGTTTGTGTGGGATGCTCACCAAGGTTCATTTCAGTCCTAGGCACTCAAAGGGCACTAAGCATAGAGTGTGAAAACTGAGTTTCCTTGAGAGCTGCTTGGAAGCCTGATGGTGTGTGAAGTTAGTGAGCCAAATGGAGTTGTTCTCCCACAAGAACCACTCGGCTGATCCTTCTTCAATATGCCCTTCACCAACATGCAGTGTTTCCTTGATTGAATTAGCTCTCACACCAATATTTGAGTCTAGAGCCTTTGCATTGAGGGCTATCTGAAAACGGCTGTGGCGCTGAAGTTGCCTGTGAATGTGGAGTTGGTGGCATGTGAAACCCGCATGTGGAGCATTCGTTTGTGTGGGATGTTCACCAAGCATCATTTCAGTCCTAGGCACTCAAAAGGCACTAAGCATAGAGTGTGAAAACTGAGTTTCTTTGAGAGCTGCTTGGAAGCCTGATGGTGTGTGAAGTTAGTGAGCCAAATGGAGTTGTTCTCTCACAAGAACCACTCGGCTGATCCTTCTTCAATATGCCCTTCACCAACATGCAGTGTTTCCTTGATTGAATTAGCTCTCACACCAATATTTGAGTCTTGAGCCTTTGCATTGAGGGCTATCTGAAAACGGCTGTGGCGCTGAAGTTGCCTGTGAATGTGGAGTTGGTGGCATGTGAAACCCGCATGTGGAGCATTCGTTTGTGTGGGATGCTCTACCAGGTTCATTCCTAGATAATGCACTCAAAGGGCACTAAGATAGAATGTGAAAACTGAGTTTCCTTGAGAGCTGCTTGGAAGCCTGATGGTGTGTGAAGTTAGTGAGCCAAATGGAGTTGTTCTCCCACAAGAACCACTCGGCTGATCCTTCTTCAATATGCCCTTCACCAACATGCAGTGTTTCCTTGATTGAATTAGCTCTCACACCAATATTTGCGTCTAGAGCCTTTGCATTGAGGGCTATCTGAAAACGGCTGTGGCGCTGAAGTTGCCTGTGAATGTGGAGTTGGTGGCATGTGAAACCCGCATGTGGAGCATTCGTTTGTGTGGGATGCTCACCAAGCTTCATTTCAGTCCTAGGCACTCAAAGGGCACTAAGCATAGAGTGTGAAAGCTGAGTTTCCTTGAGAGCTGCCTGTCAGCCTGATGGTGTGTGAAGTCAGTGAGCCAAAAGGAGTTGTTCTCCCACAAGAACCACTCGGCTGGTTCTTCTTCAATATGCAATTCAGCACCATGCAGTGATGCTTGACGGAATTAGCTGTTACAGCAACATTTGCGTCTAGAGCCTTTGTATTTAGGGCTAGCTAAAAATGGCGTTGGCGCTGAAGCGGTTGTGCATGTGGAATTGGTGGCATGTGAAACCAGCCTGTGGATCCTTCGTTTGTGTGGGACGCTCAGCAAGCTGCATTTCACGACAATGCACTCAAACGGCATTAAGAATGCTGTAAGAAATCTGAGTTTGCTTGACAACTGCCTGTCAGCCTGATGGTGTGTGAAGTCAGTGAGCCAAATGGAGTTGTTCTCCCACAAGAACCCCCAGCTGATTCTTCTTCAATACGCAATTCAGCAAAATGCTTCCCTGGTTGATGGAAATTGCTCTTACAGCAACATTTGTGTCTAGAGCCTTTGTATTTCGGGCTAGCTGAAAAGCGATTTGGCGCTGAAATAGTTTCTGAATGTGGAGTTGGTGGCATGTGAAACCCGCATGTGGAGCATTCGTTTGTGTGGGATGCTCACCAAGGTTCATTTCAGTCCTAGGCACTCAAAGGGCACTAAGCATAGAGTGTGAAAACTGAGTTTCCTTGAGAGCTGCTTGGAAGTCTGATGGTGTGTGTAATTAGTGAGCCAAATGGAGTTGTTCTCCCACAAGAACCACTCGGCTGATCCTTCTTCAATATGCCCTTCACCAACATGCAGTGTTTCCTTGATTGAATTAGCTCTCACACCAATATTTGCGTCTAGAGCCTTTGCATTGAGGGCTATCTGAAAACGGCTGTGGCGCTGAAGTTGCCTGTGAATGTGGAGTTGGTGGCATGTGAAACCCGCATGTGGAGCATTCGTTTGTGTGGGATGCTCACCAAGCTTCATTTCCGTCCTAGGCACTCAAAGGGCACTAAGCATAGAGTGTGAAAGCTGAGTTTCTTTGAGAGCTGCTTGGAAGCCTGATGGTGTGTGAAGTTAGTGAGCCAAATGGAGTTGTTCTCCCACAAGAACCACTCGGCTGATCCTTCTTCAATATGCCCTTCACCAACATGCAGTGTTTCCTTGATTGAATTAGCTCTCACACCAATATTTGCGTCTAGAGCCTTTGCATTGAGGGCTATCTGAAAACGGCTGTGGCGCTGAAGTTGCCTGAGAATGTGGAGTTGGTGGCATGTGAAACCCGCATGTGGAGCATTCGTATGTGTGGGATGCTCTACCAGGTTCATTCCTAGATAATGCACTCAAAGGGCACTAAGCATAGAGTGTGAAAACTGAGTTTCCTTGAGAGCTGCTTGGAAGCCTGATGGTGTGTGAAGTTAGTGAGCCAAATGGAGTTGTTCTCCCACAAGAACCACTCGGCTGATCCTTCTTCAATATGCCCTTCACCAACATGCAGTGTTTCCTTGATTGAATTAGCTCTCACACCAATATTTGCGTCTAGAGCCTTTGCATTGAGGGCTATCTGAAAACGGCTGTGGCGCTGAAGTTGCCTGAGAATGTGGAGTTGGTGGCATGTGAAACCCGCATGTGGAGCATTCGTATGTGTGGGATGCTCTACCAGGTTCATTCCTAGATAATGCACTCAAAGGGCACTAAGCATAGAGTGTGAAAACTGAGTTTCCTTGAGAGCTGCTTGGAAGCCTGATGGTGTGTGAAGTTAGTGAGCCAAATGGAGTTGTTCTCCCACAAGAACCACTCGGCTGATCCTTCTTCAATATGCCCTTCACCAACATGCAGTGTTTCCTTGATTGAATTAGCTCTCACACCAATATTTGCGTCTAGAGCCTTTGCATTGAGGGCTATCTGAAAACGGCTGTGGCGCTGAAGTTGCCTGTGAATGTGGAGTTGGTGGCATGTGAAACCCGCATGTGGAGCATTCGTATGTGTGGGATGCTCTACCAGGTTCATTCCTAGATAATGCACTAAAAGGGCACTAAGCATAGAGTGTGAAAACTGAGTTTCCTTGAGAGCTGCTTGGAAGCCTGATGGTGTGTGAAGTTAGTGAGCCAAATGGAGTTGTTCTCCCACAAGAACCACTCGGCTGATCCTTCTTCAATATGCCCTTCACCAACATGCAGTGTTTCCTTGATTGAATTAGCTCTCACACCAATATTTGCGTCTAGAGCCTTTGCATTGAGGGCTATCTGAAAACGGCTGTGGCGCTGAAGTTGCCTGAGAATGTGGAGTTGGTGGCATGTGAAACCCGCATGTGGAGCATTCGTATGTGTGGGATGCTCTACCAGGTTCATTCCTAGATAATGCACTCAAAGGGCACTAAGCATAGAGTGTGAAAACTGAGTTTCCTTGAGAGCTGCTTGGAAGCCTGATGGTGTGTGAAGTTAGTGAGCCAAATGGAGTTGTTCTCCCACAAGAACCACTCGGCTGATCCTTCTTCAATATGCCCTTCACCAACATGCAGTGTTTCCTTGATTGAATTAGCTCTCACACCAATATTTGCGTCTAGAGCCTTTGCATTGAGGGCTATCTGAAAACGGCTGTGGCGCTGAAGTTGCCTGTGAATGTGGAGTTGGTGGCATGTGAAACCCGCATGTGGAGCATTCGTTTGTGTGGGATGCTCACCAAGCTTCATTTCCGTCCTAGGCACTCAAAGGGCACTAAGCATAGAGTGTGAAAGCTGAGTTTCTTTGAGAGCTGCTTGGAAGCCTGATGGTGTGTGAAGTTAGTGAGCCAAATGGAGTTGTTCTCCCACAAGAACCACTCGGCTGATCCTTCTTCAATATGCCCTTCACCAACATGCAGTGTTTCCTTGATTGAATTAGCTCTCACACCAATCTTTGCGTCTAGAGCCTTTGCATTGAGGGCTATCTGAAAACGGCTGTGGCGGTGAAGTTGCCTGAGAATGTGGAGTTGGTGGCATGTGAAACCCGCATGTGGAGCATTCGTTTGTGTGGGATGCTCACCAAGCTTCATTTCAGTCCTAGGCACTCAAAGGGCACTAAGCATAGAGTGTGAAAACTGAGTTTCCTTGAGAGCTGCTTGGAAGCCTGATGGTGTGTGAAGTTAGTGAGCCAAATGGAGTTGTTCTCCCACAAGAACCACTCGGCTGATCCTTCTTCAATATGCCCTTCAAAAACATGCAGTGTTTCCTTGATTGAATTAGCTCTCACACCAATATTTGCGTCTAGAGCCTTTGCATTGAGGGCTATCTGAAAACGGCTGTGGCGCTGAAGTAGTTTCTGAATGTGGAGTTGGTGGCATGTGAAACCCGCATGTGGAGCATTCGTTTGTGTGGGATGCTCTACCAGGTTCATTCCTAGATAATGCACTCAAGGGCACTAAGCATAGAGTGTGAAAACTGAGTTTCCTTGAGAGCTGCTTGGAAGCCTGATGGTGTGTGAAGTCAGTGAGCCAAATGGAGTTGTTCTCCCACAAGAACCACTCGGCTGATCCTTCTTCAATATGCCCTTCACCAACATGCAGTGTTTCCTTGATTGAATTAGCTCTCACACCAATATTTGCGTCTAGAGCCTTTGCATTGAGGGCTATCTGAAAACGGCTGTGGCGCTGAAGTAGTTTCTGAATGTGGAGTTGGTGGCATGTGAAACCCGCATGTGGAGCATTCGTATGTGTGGGATGCTCTACCAGGTTCATTCCTAGATAATGCACTCAAGGGCACTAAGCATAGAGTGTGAAAACTGATTTTACTTGAGAGCTGCTTGGAAGCCTGATGGTGTGTGAAGTCAGTGAGCCAAATGGAGTTGTTCTCCCACAAGAACCACTCGGCTGATCCTTCTTCAATATGCCCTTCACCAACATGCAGTGTTTCCTTGATTGAATTAGCTCTCACACCAATATTTGCGTCTAGAGCCTTTGCATTGAGGGCTATCTGAAAGCGGCTGTGGCGCTGAAGCAGTTTCTGAATGTGGAGTTGGTGGCATGAGAAACCCGCCTGTGGAGCCTTATTTGTGTGGGATGCTCAGCAAGCTGCATTTAAGGACAATGCACTCAAATGTCATTAAGCATACTGTGAGAAATCTCAGTTTGCTTGAGAGCTGCCTGTCAGCCTGATGGTGTGTGAAGTCAGTGAGCCAAATGGAGTTGTTCTCCCACAAAAACCACTCACCTGATTCTTCTTCCATATGCAATTCAGCAACATGCTGTGGTGCTTGATGGAATTAGCTGTTACAGCAACATTTGCGTCTAGAGCCTTTGTATTTAGGGCTAGCTGAAAATTGCTTTGGCGCTGAAGTGCTTTCTAAATGTGGAGTTGTGGACATTAGAAAGCCGCCTGTGGAGCCTTCATTTGTGTGGGATGCTCAGCAAGCTGCATTTCAGGACAATGCACTCAAATGTCATTAAGCATACTGTGCGAAATCTGAGTTTGCTTGAGAGCTGCCTGTCAGCCTGATGGTGTGCGAATTCAGTGAGCCAAAATGAGTTGTTCTCCCACAAGAACCACTCGGCTGGTTCTTCTTCAATATGCAATTCAGCACCATTCAGTGATGCTTGATGGAATTAGCTGTTACAGCATCATTTGTGTCTAGAGCCTTTGTATTTAGGGCTAGGTAAAAGGGGTTTGGCGCTGAAGCGGTTTGTGCAAGTGGAATTGGTGGCATGTGAATCCCGCCTGTGGATCCTTCGTTTGTGTGGGACGCTCAGCAAGCTGCATTTCAGGACAATGCACTCAAACTGCATTAAGCATACTGTAAGAATTCTGAGTTTGCGTGAGAGCTGCCTGTCAGCCTGATGGAGTGTGAAGTCAGTGAGCCAAATGGAGATGTTCTCCCACAAGAAACACTTGGCTGATTCTTCTTCAATATGCAATTCAGCAACATGCTGCCCTGGTTGATGGAATTTGCTCTTACAGCAACATTTGTGTCTAGAGCCTTTGTATTTACGGCTAGCTGAAAAGGGATTTGGCGCTGAAGTTGCCTGTGAATGTGGAGTTGGTGGCATGTGAAACCCGCATGTGGAGCCTTCGTTTGTTGGGATGCTCACCAAGCTGCATTTCAGTCCTTGGCACTCAAAGGGCACTAAGCATAGAGTGTGAAAATTGAGTTTCCTTTAGACCAGCATGGAAGCCTGATGGTGTGTGTAGTTAGTGAGCCAAATGGAGTTGTTCTCCCACAAGAAACACTTGCCTGATTCTTCTTCAATATGCAATTCAGCAACATGCTGTGGTGCTTGATGGAATTAGCTGTTACAGCAACATTTGTGTCTAAAGCCTTTGTATTTAGGGCTAGCTGAAAAGGGATTTTTGCGCTGAAGTAGTTTCTGAATGTGGAGTTGGTGGCATGAGAAACCCGCCTGTGGAGCCTTCGTTTGTGTGGGATGCTCAGCAAGCTGCATTTCAGGACAATGCACTCAACGGCATTAAGCATACTGTGTGAAATCTGAGTTTGCTTGAGGGCTGCCTGTCAGCATGATGATGTGTGAAGTCAGTGAGCCAAATGGAGTTGTTCTCTCACAAAACAACTCGGTTGATTCTTCTTCAATGTGCAATTCAGCAACATGCTGCCCTGCTTGATGGAATTAGCTCTTACAGCAACATTTGTGTCTAGAGCCTTTGTATTTAGGGCTAGCTGAAAAGGGCTTTGACGCTGAAGTAGTTTCTGTATGTGGAGTTAGTTGCATGAGAAACCCGCCTGTGGAGCCTTATTTGTGTGGGATGCTCAGCAAGCTGCATTTCAGGACAATGCACTCAAATGTCATTAAGCATACTGTGCGAAATCTGAGTTTGCTTGAGAGCTGCCTGTCAGCATGATGATGTGTGAAGTCAGTGAGCCAAATGGAGTTGTTCTCTCACAAAACAACTCGGTTGATTCTTCTTCAAAGTGCAATTCAGCAACATGCTGCTCTGCTTGATGGAATTAGCTCTTACAGCAACATTTGTGTCTAGAGCCTTTGTATTTAGGGCTAGCTGAAAAGGGCTTTGACGCTGAAGTGGTTTCTGTATGTGGAATTAGTTGCATGAGAAACCCGCCTGTGGAGCCTTCATTTGTGTGGGATGCTCAGCAAGCTGCATTTCAGGACAATGCACTCAAATGTCATTAAGCATACTGTGCGAAATCTGAGTTTGCTTGAGAGCTGCCTGTCAGCATGATGGTGTGTGAAGTCAGTGAGCCAAGTGGAGTTGTTCTCCCAGAAGAACCACTCACCTGATTCTTCTTCAATATGCAATTCAGCAACATGCTGTGGTGCTTGATGGAATTAGCTCTTACAGCAACATTTGAGTCTAGAGCCTTTGTATTTAGGGCTAGCTGAAAAGGGATTTGGCGCTGAAGTGCTTTCTAAATGTGGAGTTGTGGACATTAAAAACCCGCTTGTGGAGGCTTCATTTGTGTGGATGCTCAGCAAGCTGCATTTCAGGACAATGCACTCAAATGTCATTAAGCATACTGTGAGAAATCTGAGTTTGCGTGAGAGCTGCCTGTCAGCCTGATGGTGTGTGAAGTCAGTGAGCCAAAAGGAGTTGTTCTCCCACATGAAACACTTGCCTGATTCTTCTTCAAAACACATTTCAGCAAAATGCAGAGTTTCTTCATGGAATTAGCTCTTACAGCAACATCTGTGTCTAGAGCTTTTGTATTTAGGGCTAGCTGAAAAGGGCTTTGGCGCTGAAGCAGTTTCTGAATGTGGAGTTGGTTGCATGAGAAACCCGCCTGTGGAGCCTTATTTGTGTGGGATGCTCAGCAAGCTGCATTTAAGGACAATGCACTCAAACGGCATTAAGCATACTGTGCGAAATCTGAGTTTGCTTGACAACTGCCTGTCAGCCTGATGGTGTGTGAAGTCACTGAGCCAAATGGAGTTGTTCTCTCACAACATCCACTCGGCTGATTCTTCTTCAATATGCAATTCAGCAACATGCTGCCCTGGTTGATGGAATTTGCTCTTACAGCAACATTTGTGTCTAGAGCCTTTGTATTTACGGCTAGCTGAAAATGGCTTTGGCGCTGAAGTGCTTTCTAAATGTGGAGTTGTGGACATTAAAATCCTGCTTGTTGAGGCTTCATTTGTGTGGGATGCTCAGCAAGCTGCATTTCAGGACAATGCACTCAAATGTCATTAAGCATACTCTTAGAAATCTCAGTTTGCTTGAGAACTGCCTGTCAGCATGATGGCGTGTGAAGTCAGTGAGCCAAAAGGAGTTGTTCTCCCACAAGAACCCCGAGCTGATTCTTCTTCAATATGCAATTCAGCAACATGCTGCCCTGCTTGATGGAATTAGCTCTTACAGCAACATTTGAGTCTAGAGCCTTTGTATTTAGGGCTAGCTGAAAAGGGTTTTGGCGCTGAAGTGGTTTCTGAATGTGGAGTTGGTTGCATGAGAAACCCGCCTGTGGAGCCTTATTTGTGTGGGATGCTCAGCAAGCTGCATTTCAGGACAATGCACTCAAATGTCATTAAGCATACTCTTAGAAATCTCAGTTTGCTTGAGAGCTGCCTGTCAGCCTGATGCTGTGTGAAGTCAGTGAGCCAAATGGAGATGTTCTCCCCCAAGAAACACTTGCCTGATTCTTCTTCAAAACGCATTTCAGCAAAATGCAGAGTTTCTTCATGGAATTAGCTCTTACAGCAACATTTGTGTCTAGAGCCTTTGTATTTAGGGCTAGCTGAAAAGGGATTTGGCGCTGAAGTAGTTTCTAAATGTGGAGTTGGTGGCATGTGAAAGCCGCCTGTGGAGCCTTCGTTTGTGTGGGATGCTCAGCAAGCTGCATTTCAGGACAATGCACTCAAACAGCATTAAGTATACTCTGTGAAATCTGAGTTTGCTTGAGAGCTGCCTGTCAGCCTGATGGTGTGTGAAGTCAGTGAGCCAAATGGAGTTGTTCTCCCACAACAGCCACTCGGCTGATTCTTCTTCAATATGCAATTCAGCAACATGCTGTGCTGCTGCTTGATGGAATTAGCTCTTACAACAATATTTGCCTCTAGAGCCTTTGTATTTAGGGCTAGCTGGAAATTGCTTTGGCGCTGAAGTGGTTTCTAAATGTGGAGTTGTGGACATTAGAAAGCCGCCTGTGGAGCCTTCATTTGTGTGGGATGCTCAGCAAGCTGCATTTCAGGACAATGCACTCAAATGTAATTAAGCATACTGTGCGAAATATGAGTTTGCTTGAGAGCTGCCTGTCAGCCTGATGGTGTGTGAATTCAGTGAGCCAAAAGGAGTTGTTCTCCCACAAGAACCACTCGGCTGGTTCTTCTTCAATATGCAATTCAGCACCATGCAGTGATGCTTGACGGAATTAGCTGTTACAGCAACATTTGCGTCTAGAGCCTTTGTATTTAGGGCTAGCTGAAAAGGGCTTTGGCGCTGAAGCGGTTTGTGCATGTGGAATTGGTGGCATGTGAAACCCGCCTGTGGATCCTTCGTTTGTGTGGGACGCTCAGCAAGCTGCATTTCACGACAATGCACTCAATGGCATTAAGCATACTGTGAGAAATCTGAGTTTGCTTGAGAACTGCCTGTCAGCATGATGGTGTGTGAAGTCAGTGAGCCAAATGGAGTTGTTCTCCCAAAAGAACCCCCAGCTGATTCTTCTTCAATATGCAATTCAGCAACATGCTTCCCTGCTTGATGGAATTAGCTCTTACAGCAACATTTGAGTCTAGAGCCTTTGTATTTAGGGCTAGCTGAAAAGGGCTTTGGCGCTGAAGTGGTTTCTGTATGTGGAGTTGGTTGCATGAGAAACCCGCCTGTGGAGCCTTATTTGTGTGGGATGCTCAGCAAGCTGCATTTCAGGACAATGCACTCAAATGTCATTAAGCATACTGTGCGAAATCTCAGTTTGCTTGAGAGCTGCCTGTCAGCCTGATGGTGTGTGAAGTCAGTGAGCCAAATGGAGATGTTCTCCCTCAAGAAACACTTGCATGATTCTTCTTCAAAACGCATTTCAGCAAAATGCAGTTTCTTCATGGAATTAGCTCTTACAGCAACATTTGAGTCTAGAGCCTTTGTATTTAGGGCCAGCTGAAAAGGGATTTGGAGCTGAAGTGCTTTCTAAATGTGGAGTTGTGGACATTAAAATCCTGCTTGTTGAGGCTTCATTTGTGTGGGATGCTCAGCAAGCTGCATTTCAGGACAATGCACTCAAATGTCATTAAGCATACTGTGAGAAATCTGAGTTTGCTTAAGAGCTGCCTGTCAGCCTGATGGTGTGTGAAGTCAGTGAGCCAAATGGAGTTGTTCTCCCACAACATCCACTCGGCTGATTCTTCTTCAATATGCAATTCAGCAACATGCTGTGCTTCCTTGATTGAATTAGCTCTTACAGCAACATTTGTGTCTAGAGCCTTTGTATTTAGGGCTAGCTGAAAAGGGCTTTGGCGCTGAAGTTGCCTGTGAATGTGGAGTTGGTGGCATGTGAAACCCGCATGTGGAGCATTCGTTTGTGTGGGATGCTCACCAAGCTTCATTTCAGTCCTAGGCACTCAAAGGGCACTAAGCATAGAGTGTGAAAACTGAGTTTCCTTGAGAGCTGCTTGGAAGCCTGATGGTGTGTGAAGTTAGTGAGCCAAATGGAGTTGTTCTCCCACAAGAACCACTCGGCTGATCCTTCTTCAATATGCCCTTCACCAACATGCAGCGTTGCCTTGCTTGAATTAGCTCTCACACCAATCTTTGCGTCTAGAGCCTTTGCATTGAGGGCTATCTGAAAACGGCTGTGGCGCTGAAGTTGCCTGAGAATGGGGAGTTGGTGGCATGTGAAACCCGCATGTGGAGCATTCGTATGTGTGGGATGCTCTACCAGGTTCATTCCTAGATAATGCACTCAAAGGGCACTAAGCATAGAGTGTGAAAACTGAGTTTCCTTGAGAGCTGCTTGCAAGCCTGATGGTGTGTGAAGTTAGTGAGCCAAATGGAGTTGTTCTCCCACAAGAACCACTCGGCTGATCCTTCTTCAATATGCCCTTCACCAACATGCAGTGTTTCCTTGATTGAATTAGCTCTCACACCAATATTTGCGTCTAGAGCCTTTGCATTGAGGGCTATCTGAAAACGGCTGTGGCGCTGAAGTTGCCTGAGAATGTGGAGTTGGTGGCATGTGAAACCCGCATGTGGAGCATTCGTTTGTGTGGGATGCTCACCAAGCTTCATTTCAGTCCTAGGCACTCAAAGGGCACTAAGCATAGAGTGTGAAAACTGAGTTTCCTTGAGAGCTGCTTGGAAGCCTGATGGTGTGTGAAGTTAGTGAGCCAAATGGAGTTGCTCTCCCAAAAGAACCCCCAGCTGATTCTTCTTCAATATGCAATTCAGCAACATGCTTCCCTGCTTGATGGAATTAGCTCTTACAGCAACATTTGAGTCTAGAGCCTTTGTATTTAGGGCTAGCTGAAAAGGGCTTTGGCGCTGAAGTGGTTTCTGTATGTGGAGTTGGTTGCATGAGAAACCCGCCTGTGGAGCCTTATTTGTGTGGGATGCTCAGCAAGCTGCATTTCAGGACAATGCACTCAAATGTCATTAAGCATACTGTGCGAAATCTCAGTTTGCTTGAGAGCTGCCTGTCAGCCTGATGGTGTGTGAAGTCAGTGAGCCAAATGGAGATGTTCTCCCTCAAGAAACACTTGCATGATTCTTCTTC
The DNA here is from genome assembly GCF_030435755.1 of Ochotona princeps. NCBI lineage: Eukaryota > Metazoa > Chordata > Mammalia > Lagomorpha > Ochotonidae > Ochotona > Ochotona princeps. The sequence continues at coordinate 29,790 of NW_026701349.1, read as the reverse complement.
AAAACGCATTTCAGCAAAATGCAGTTTCTTCATGGAATTAGCTCTTACAGCAACATTTGAGTCTAGAGCCTTTGTATTTAGGGCTAGCTGAAAAGGGATTTGGAGCTGAAGTGCTTTCTAAATGTGGAGTTGTGGACATTAAAATCCTGCTTGTTGAGGCTTCATTTGTGTGGGATGCTCAGCAAGCTGCATTTCAGGACAATGCACTCAAATGTCATTAAGCATACTGTGAGAAATCTGAGTTTGCTTAAGAGCTGCCTGTCAGCCTGATGGTGTGTGAAGTCAGTGAGCCAAATGGAGTTGTTCTCCCACAACATCCACTCGGCTGATTCTTCTTCAATATGCAATTCAGCAACATGCTGTGCTTCCTTGATTGAATTAGCTCTTACAGCAACATTTGTGTCTAGAGCCTTTGTATTTAGGGCTAGCTGAAAAGGGCTTTGGCGCTGAAGTTGCCTGTGAATGTGGAGTTGGTGGCATGTGAAACCCGCATGTGGAGCATTCGTTTGTGTGGGATGCTCACCAAGCTTCATTTCAGTCCTAGGCACTCAAACCGCACTAAGCATAGAGTGTGAAAACTGAGTTTCCTTGAGAGCTGCTTGGAAGCCTGATGGTGTGTGAAGTTAGTGAGCCAAATGGAGTTGTTCTCCCACAAGAACCACTCGGCTGATCCTTCTTCAATATGCCCTTCACCAACATGCAGTGTTTCCTTGATTGACATAGCTCTCACACCAATATTTGCTTCTAAAGCCTTTGCATTGAGGGCTATCTGAAAATGGCTGTGGCTCTGAAGTTGCCTGAGAATGTGGAGTTGGTGGCATGTGAAACCCGCATGTGGAGCATTCGTTTGTGTGGTATGCTCTACCAGGTTCATTCCTAGATAATGCACTCAAAGGGCACTAAGCATAGAGTGTGAAAACTGAGTTTCCTTGAGAGCTGCTTTGAAGCCTGATGGTGTGTGAAGTTAGTGAGCCAAATGGAGTTGTTCTCCCACAAGAACCACTCGGCTGATCCTTCTTCAATATGCCATTCACCAACATGCAGCGTTGCCTTGATTGAATTAGCTCTCACACCAATCTTTGCGTCTAGAGCCTTTGCATTGAGGGCTATCTGAAAACGGCTGTGGCGCTGAAGTTGCCTGAGAATGGGGAGTTGGTGGCATGTGAAACCCGCATGTGGAGCATTCGTATGTGTGGGATGCTCTACCAGGTTCATTCCTAGATAATGCACTCAAAGGGCACTAAGCATAGAGTGTGAAAACTGAGTTTCCTTGAGAGCTGCTTGGAAGCCTGATGGTGTGTGAAGTTAGTGAGCCAAATGGAGTTGTTCTCCCACAAGAACCACTCGGCTGATCCTTCTTCAATATGCCCTTCACCAACATGCAGTGTTTCCTTGATTGAATTAGCTCTCACACCAATATTTGCGTCTAGAGCCTTTGCATTGAGGGCTATCTGAAAACGGCTGTGGCGCTGAAGTTGCCTGAGAATGTGGAGTTGGTGGCATGTGAAACCCGCATGTGGAGCATTCGTTTGTGTGGGATGCTCACCAAGCTTCATTTCAGTCCTAGGCACTCAAAGGGCACTAAGCATAGAGTGTGAAAACTGAGTTTCCTTGAGAGCTGCTTGGAAGCCTGATGGTGTGTGAAGTTAGTGAGCCAAATGGAGTTGCTCTCCCACAAGAACCACTCGGCTGATCCTTCTTCAATATGCCCTTCACCAACATGCAGTGTTTCCTTGATTGAATTAGCTCTCACACCAATATTTGCGTCTAGAGCCTTTGCATTGAGGGCTATCTGAAAACGGCTGTGGCGCTGAAGTTGCCTGAGAATGTGGAGTTGGTGGCATGTGAAACCCGCATGTGGAGCATTCGTATGTGTGGGATGCTCTACCAGGTTCATTCCTAGATAATGCACTCAAAGGGCACTAAGCATAGAGTGTGAAAACTGAGTTTCCTTGAGAGCTGCTTGGAAGCCTGATGGTGTGTGAAGTTAGTGAGCCAAATGGAGTTGTTCTCCCACAAGAAGCACTCGGCTGATCCTTCTTCAATATGCCCTTCACCAACATGCAGTGTTTCCTTGATTGAATTAGCTCTCACACCAATATTTGCGTCTAGAGCCTTTGCATTGAGGGCTATCTGAAAACGGCTGTGGCGCTGAAGTTGCCTGAGAATGGGGAGTTGGTGGCATGTGAAACCCGCATGTGGAGCATTCGTTTGTGTGGGATGCTCACCAAGCTTCATTTCAGCCCTAGGCACTCAAAGGGCACTAAGCATAGAGTGTGAAAACTGAGTTTCCTTGAGAGCTGCTTGGAAGCCTGATGGTGTGTGAAGTTAGTGAGCCAAATGGAGTTGTTCTCCCACAAGAACCACTCGGCTGATAATTCTTCAATATGCCCTTCAAAAACATGCAGTGTTTCCTTGATTGAATTAGCTCTCACACCAATATTTGCGTCTAGAGCCTTTGCATTGAGGGCTATCTGAAAACGGCTGTGGCGCTGAAGTTGCCTGTGAATGTGGAGTTGGTGGCATGTGAAACCCGCATGTGGAGCATTCGTTTGTGTGGGATGCTCACCAAGCTTCATTTCCGTCCTAGGCACTCAAAGGGCACTAAGCATAGAGTGTGAAAGCTGAGTTTCTTTGAGAGCTGCTTGGAAGCCTGATGGTGTGTGAAGTTAGTGAGCCAAATGGAGTTGTTCTCCCGCAAGAACCACTCGGCTGATCCTTCTTCAATATGACCTTCACCAACATGCAGTGTTTCCTTGATTGAATTAGCTCTCACACCAATCTTTGCGTCTAGAGCCTTTGCATTGAGGGCTATCTGAAAACGGCTGTGGCGCTGAAGTTGCCTGAGAATGTGGAGTTGGTGGCATGTGAAACCCGCATGTGGAGCATTCGTATGTGTGGGATGCTCTACCAGGTTCATTCCTAGATAATGCACTCAAAGGGCACTAAGCATAGAGTGTGAAAACTGAGTTTCCTTGAGAGCTGCTTGGAAGCCTGATGGTGTGTGAAGTTAGTGAGCCAAATGGAGTTGTTCTCTCACAAGAACCACTCGGCTGATCCTTCTTCAATATGCCCTTCACCAACATGCAGTGTTTCCTTGATTGAATTAGCTCTCACACCAATATTTGCGTCTAGAGCCTTTGCATTGAGGGCTATCTGAAAACGGCTGTGGCGCTGAAGTTGCCTGAGAATGTGGAGTTGGTGGCATGTGAAACCCGCATGTGGAGCATTCGTTTGTGTGGGATGCTCACCAAGCTTCATTTCAGTCCTAGGCACTCAAAGGGCACTAAGCATAGAGTGTGAAAACTGAGTTTCCTTGAGATCTGCTTGGAAGCCTGATGGTGTGTGAAGTTAGTGAGCCAAATGGAGTTGTTCTCCCACAAGAACCACTCGGCTGATCCTTCTTCAATATGCCCTTCACCAACATGCAGTGTTTCCTTGATTGAATTAGCTCTCACACCAATATTTGCGTCTAGAGCCTTTGCATTGAGGGCTATCTGAAAACGGCTGTGGCGCTGAAGTTGCATGTGAATGTGGAGTTGGTGGCATGTGAAACCCGCATGTGGAGCATTCGTATGTGTGGGATGCTCTACCAGGTTCATTCCTAGATAATGCACTCAAAGGGCACTAAGCATAGAGTGTGAAAACTGAGTTTCCTTGAGAGCTGCTTGGAAGCCTGATGGTGTGTGAAGTTAGTGAGCCAAATGGAGTTGTTCTCCCACAAGAACCACTCGGCTGATCCTTCTTCAATATGCCCTTCACCAACATGCAGTGTTTCCTTGATTGAATTAGCTCTCACACCAATATTTGCGTCTAGAGCCTTTGCATTGAGGGCTATCTGAAAACGGCTGTGGCGCTGAAGTTGCCTGAGAATGGGGAGTTGGTGGCATGTGAAACCCGCATGTGGAGCATTCGTTTGTGTGGGATGCTCACCAAGCTTCATTTCAGCCCTAGGCACTCAAAGGGCACTAAGCATAGAGTGTGAAAACTGAGTTTCCTTGAGAGCTGCTTGGAAGCCTGATGGTGTCTGAAGTTAGTGAGCCAAATGGAGTTGTTCTCCCACAAGAACCACTCGGCTGATCCTTCTTCAATATGCCCTTCACCAACATGCAGTGTTTCCTTGATTGAATTAGCTCTCACACCAATCTTTGCGTCTAGAGCCTTTGCATTGAGGGCTATCTGAAAACGGCTGTGGCGCTGAAGTTGCCTGAGAATGTGGAGTTGGTGGCATGTGAAACCCGCATGTGGAGCATTCGTATGTGTGGGATGCTCTACCAGGTTCATTCCTAGATAATGCACTCAAAGGGCACTAAGCATAGAGTGTGAAAACTGAGTTTCCTTGAGAGCTGCTTGCAAGCCTGATGGTGTGTGAAGTTAGTGAGCCAAATGGAGTTGTTCTCCCACAAGAACCACTCGGCTGATCCTTCTTCAATATGCCCTTCACCAACATGCAGTGTTTCCTTGATTGAATTAGCTCTCACACCAATATTTGCGTCTAGAGCCTTTGCATTGAGGGCTATCTGAAAACGGCTGTGGCGCTGAAGTTGCATGTGAATGTGGAGTTGGTGGCATGTGAAACCCGCATGTGGAGCATTCGTTTGTGTGGGATGCTCACCAAGCTTCATTTCAGTCCTAGGCACTCAAAGGGCACTAAGCATAGAGTGTGAAAACTGAGTTTCCTTGATAGCTGCTTGGAAGCCTGATGGTGTGTGAAGTTAGTGAGCCAAATGGAGTTGTTCTCCCACAAGAACCACTCGGCTGATCCTTCTTCAATATGCCCTGCACCAACATGCAGTGTTTCCTTGATTGAATTAGCTCTCACACCAATATTTGCGTCTAGAGCCTTTGCATTGAGGGCTATCTGAAAACGGCTGTGGCGCTGAAGTTGCCTGAGAATGGGGAGTTGGTGGCATGTGAAACCCGCATGTGGAGCATTCGTTTGTGTGGGATGCTCACCAAGCTTCATTTCCGTCCTAGGCACTCAAAGGGCACTAAGCATAGAGTGTGAAAACTGAGTTTCCTTGAGAGCTGCTTGGAAGCCTGATGGTGTGTGAAGTTAGTGAGCCAAATGGAGTTGTTCTCCCACAAGAACCACTCGGCTGATCCTTCTTCAATATGCCCTTCACCAACATGCAGTGTTTCCTTGATTGAATTAGCTCTCACACCAATATTAGCGTCTAGAGCCTTTGCATTGAGGGCTATCTGAAAACGGCTGTGGCGCTGAAGTTGCCTGAGAATGTGGAGTTGGTGGCATGTGAAACCCGCATGTGGAGCATTCGTTTGTGTGGGATGCTCACCAAGCTTCATTTCAGTCCTAGGCACTCAAAGGGCACTAAGCATAGAGTGTGAAAACTGAGTTTCCTTGAGAGCTGCTTGGAAGTCTGATGGTGTGTGAAGTTAGTGAGCCAAATGGAGTTGTTCTCCCACAAGAACCACTCGGCTGATCCTTCTTCAATATGCCCTTCACCAACATGCAGTGTTTCCTTGATTGAATTAGCTCTCACACCAATATTTGCGTCTAGAGCCTTTGCATTGAGGGCTATCTGAAAACGGCTGTGGTGCTGAAGTTGCCTGTGAATGTGGAGTTGGTTGCATGTGAAACCCGCATGTGGAGCATTCGTTTGTGTGGGATGCTCTACCAGGTTCATTCCTAGATAATGCACTCAAAGGGCACTAAGATAGAGTGTGAAAACTGAGTTTCCTTGAGAGCTGCTTGGAAGCCTGATGGTGTGTGAAGTTAGTGAGCCAAATGGAGTTGTTCTCCCACAAGAACCACTCGGCTGATCCTTCTTCAATATGCCCTTCACCAACATGCAGTGTTTCCTTGATTGAATTAGCTCTCACACCAATATTTGCGTCTAGAGCCTTTGCATTGAGGGCTATCTGAAAACGGCTGTGGGGCTGAAGTTGCCTGAGAATGTGGAGTTGGTGGCATGTGAAACCCGCATGTGGAGCATTCGTTTCTGTGGGATGCTCACCAAGCTTCATTTCAGTCCTAGGCACTCAAAGGGCACTAAGCATAGAGTGTGAAAGCTGAGTTTCTTTGAGAGCTGCTTGGAAGCCTGATGGTGTGTGAAGTTAGTGAGCCAAATGAAGTTGTTCTCCCACAAGAACCACTCGGCTGATCCTTCTTCAATATGCCCTTCACCAACATGCAGTGTTTCCTTGATTGAATTAGCTCTCACACCAATATTTGCGTCTAGAGCCTTTGCATTGAGGGCTATCTGAAAACGGCTGTGGCGCTGAAGTTGCCTGAGAATGTGGAGTTGGTGGCATGTGAATCCCGCATGTGGAGCATTCGTATGTGTGGGATGCTCTACCAGGTTCATTCCTAGATAATGCACTCAAAGGGCACTAAGCATAGAGTGTGAAAACTGAGTTTCCTTGAGAGCTGCTTGGAAGCCTGATGGTGTGTGAAGTTAGTGAGCCAAATGGAGTTGTTCTCTCACAAGAACCACTCGGCTGATCCTTCTTCAATATGCCCTTCACCAACATGCAGTGTTTCCTTGATTGAATTAGCTCTCACACCAATATTTGCGTCTAGAGCCTTTGCATTGAGGGCTATCTGAAAACGCCTGTGGCGCTGAAGTTGCCTGAGAATGTGGAGTTGGTGGCATGTGAAACCTGCATGTGGAGCATTCGTTTGTGTGGGATGCTCACCAAGCTTCATTTCATTCCTAGGGACTCAAAGGGCACTAAGCATAGAGTGTGAAAACTGAGTTTCTTTGAGAGCTGCTTGGAAGCCTGATGGTGTGTGAAGTTAGTGAGCCAAATGGAGTTGTTCTCCCACAAGAACCACTCGGCTGATCCTTCTTCAATATGCCCTTCACCAACATGCAGTGTTTCCTTGATTGAATTAGCTCTCACACCAATATTTGCGTCTAGAGCCTTTGCATTGAGGGCTATCTGAAAACGGCTGTGGCGCTGAAGTTGCCTGAGAATGTGGAGTTGGTGGCATGTGAAACCCGCATGTGGAGCATTCGTTTGTGTGGGATGCTCACCAAGCTTCATTTCAGTCCTAGGCACTCAAAGGGCACTAAGCATAGAGTGTGAAAACTGAGTTTCCTTGAGAGCTGCTTGGAAGCCTGATGGTGTGTGAAGTTAGTGAGCCAAATGGAGTTGTTCTCCCACAAGAACCACTCGGCTGATCCTTCTTCAATATGCCCTTCACCAACATGCAGTGTTTCCTTCATTGAATTAGCTCTCACACCAATATTTGCGTCTAGAGCCTTTGCATTGAGGGCTATCTGAAAACGGCTGTGGCGCTGAAGTTGCCTGAGAATGTGGAGTTGGTGGCATGTGAAACCCGAATGTGGAGCATTCGTTTGTGTGGGATGCTCTACCAGGTTAATTCCTAGATAATGCACTCAAAGGGCACTAAGCATAGAGTGTGAAAACTGAGTTTCCTTGAGAGCTGCTTGGAAGCCTGATGGTGTGTGAAGTTAGTGAGCCAAATGGAGTTGTTCTCCCACAAGAACCACTCGGCTGATCCTTCTTCAATATGCCCTTCACCAACATGCAGTGTTTCCTTGATTGAATTAGCTCTCACACCAATATTTGCGTCTAGAGCCTTTGCATTGAGGGCTATCTGAAAACGGCTGTGGCGCTGAAGTTGCCTGAGAATGTGGAGTTGGTGGCATGTGAAACCCGCATGTGGAGCATTCGTTTGTGTGGGATGCTCACCAAGCTTCATTTCAGTCCTAGGCACTCAAAGGGCACTAAGCATAGAGTGTGAAAACTGAGTTTCCTTGAGAGCTGCTTGGAAGTCTGATGGTGTTTGAAGTTAGTGAGCCAAATGGAGTTGTTCTCCCACAAGAACCACTCGGCTGATCCTTCTTCAATATGCCCTTCACCAACATGCAGTGTTTCCTTGATTGAATTAGCTCTCACACCAATATTTGCGTCTAGAGCCTTTGCATTGAGGGCTATCTGAAAACGGCTGTGGCGCTGAAGTTGCCTGAGAATGGGGAGTTGGTGGCATGTGAAACCCGCATGTGGAGCATTCGTTTGTGTGGGATGGTCTACCAGGTTCATTCCTAGATAATGCACTCAAAGGGCACTAAGCATAGAGTGTGAAAACTGAGTTTCCTTGAGAGCTGCTTGGAAGCCTGATGGTGTGTGAAGTTAGTGAGCCAAATGGAGTTGTTCTCCCACAAGAACCACTCGGCTGATCCTTCTTCAATATGCCCTTCACCAACATGCAGTGTTTCCTTGATTGAATTAGCTCTCACACCAATATTAGCGTCTAGAGCCTTTGCATTGAGGGCTATCTGAAAACGGCTGTGGCCCTGAAGTTGCCTGAGAATGTGGAGTTGGTGGCATGTGAAACCCGCATGTGGAGCATTCGTTTGTGTGGGATGCTCACCAAGCTTCATTTCAGTCCTAGGCACTCAAAGGGCACTAAGCATAGAGTGTGAAAACTGAGTTTCTTTGAGAGCTGCTTGGAAGCCTGATGGTGTGTGAAGTTAGTGAGCCAAATGGAGCTGTTCTCCCACAAGAACCACTCGGCTGATCCTTCTTCAATATGCCCTTCACCAACATGCAGTGTTTCCTTGATTGAATTAGCTCTCACACCAATATTTGCGTCTAGAGCCTTTGCATTGAGGGCTATCTGAAAACGGCTGTGGCGCTGAAGTTGCCTGTGAATGTGGAGTTGGTGGCATGTGAAACCCGAATGTGGAGCATTCGTATGTGTGGGATGCTCTAGCAGGTTCATTCCTAGATAATGCACTCAAAGGGCACTAAGCATAGAGTGTGAAAACTGAGTTTCCTTGAGAGCTGCTTGGAAGCCTGATGGTGTGTGAAGTTAGTGAGCCAAATGGAGTTGTTCTCCCACAAGAACCACTCGGCTGATCCTTCTTCAATATGCCCTTCACCAACATGCAGTGTTTCCTTGATTGAATTAGCTCTCACACCAATATTTGCGTCTAGAGCCTTTGCATTGAGGGCTATCTGAAAACGGCTGTGGCGCTGAAGTTGCCTGAGAATGTGGAGTTGGTGGCATGTGAAACCCGAATGTGGAGCATTCTTTTTTCTGGAATGCTCTACCAGGTTAATTCCTAGATAATGCACTCAAAGGGCACTAAGCATAGAGTGTGAAAACTGAGTTTCCTTGAGAGCTGCTTGGAAGCCTGATGGTGTGTGAAGTTAGTGAGCCAAATGGAGTTGTTCTCCCACAAGAACCACACGGCTGATCCTTCTTCAATATGCCCTTCACCAACATGCAGTGTTTCCTTGATTGAATTAGCTCTCACACCAATATTTGCGTCTAGAGCCTTTGCATTGAGGGCTATCTGAAAACGGCTGTGGCGCTGAAGTTGCCTGAGAATGTGGAGTTGGTGGCATGTGAAACCCGCATGTGGAGCATTCGTTTGTGTGGGATGGTCTACCAGGTTCATTCCTAGATAATGCACTCAAAGGGCACTAAGCATAGAGTGTGAAAACTGAGTTTCCTTGAGAGCTGCTTGGAAGCCTGATGGTGTGTGAAGTTAGTGAGCCAAATGGAGTTGTTCTCCCACAAGAACCACTCGGCTGATCCTTCTTCAATATGCCCTTCACCAACATGCAGTGTTTCCTTGATTGAATTAGCTCTCACACCAATATTTGCGTCTAGAGCCTTTGCATTGAGGGCTATCTGAAAACGGCTGTGGCCCTGAAGTTGCCTGAGAATGTGGAGTTGGTGGCATGTGAAACCCGCATGTGGAGCATTCGTTTGTGTGGGATGCTCACCAAGCTTCATTTCAGTCCTAGGCACTCAAAGGGCACTAAGCATAGAGTGTGAAAACTGAGTTTCTTTGAGAGCTGCTTGGAAGCCTGATGGTGTGTGAAGTTAGTGAGCCAAATGGAGCTGTTCTCCCACAAGAACCACTCGGCTGATCCTTCTTCAATATGCCCTTCACCAACATGCAGTGTTTCCTTGATTGAATTAGCTCTCACACCAATATTTGCGTCTAGAGCCTTTGCATTGAGGGCTATCTGAAAACGGCTGTGGCGCTGAAGTTGCCTGAGAATGTGGAGTTGGTGGCATGTGAAACCCGAATGTGGAGCATTCGTTTGTGTGGGATGGTCTACCAGGTTCATTCCTAGATAATGCACTCAAAGGGCACTAAGCATAGAGTGTGAAAACTGAGTTTCCTTGAGAGCTGCTTGGAAGCCTGATGGTGTGTGAAGTTAGTGAGCCAAATGGAGTTGTTCTCCCACAAGAACCACTCGGCTGATCCTTCTTCAATATGCCCTTCACCAACATGCAGTGTTTCCTTGATTGAATTAGCTCTCACACCAATATTTGCGTCTAGAGCCTTTGCATTGAGGGCTATCTGAAAACGGCTGTGGCGCTGAAGTTGCCTGAGAATGGGGAGTTGGTGGCATGTGAAACCCGCATGTGGAGCATTCGTTTGTGTGGGATGCTCACCAAGCTTCATTTCAGTCCTAGGCACTCAAAGGGCACTAAGCATAGAGTGTGAAAACTGAGTTTCCTTGAGAGCTGCTTGGAAGTCTGATGGTGTGTGAAGTTAGTGAGCCAAATGGAGTTGTTCTCCCACAAGAACCACTCGGCTGATCCTTCTTCAATATGCCCTGCACCAACACGCAGTGTTTCCTTGATTGAATTAGCTCTCACACCAATATTTGCGTCTAGAGCCTTTGCATTGAGGGCTATCTGAAAACGGCTGTGGCGCTGAAGTTGTCTGAGAATGTAGAGTTGGTGGCATGTGAAACCCGCATGTGGAGCATTCGTTTGTGTGGGATGCTCTACCAGGTTCATTCCTAGATAATGCACTCAAAGGGCACTAAGCATAGAGTGTGAAAACTGAGTTTCCTTGAGAGCTGCTTGGAAGCCTGATGGTGTGTGAAGTTAGTGAGCCAAATGGAGTTGTTCTCCCACAAGAACCACTCGGCTGATCCTTCTTCAATATGCCCTTCACCAACATGCAGTGTTTCCTTGATTGAATTAGCTCTCACACCAATATTTGCGTCTAGAGCCTTTGCATTGAGGGCTATCTGAAAACGTCTGTGGCGCTGAAGTTGCCTGTGAATGTGGAGTTGGTGGCATGTGAAACCCGCATGTGGAGCATTCGTTTGTGTGGGATGCTCACCAAGCTTCATTTCAGTCCTAGGCACTCAAAGGGCACTAAGCATAGAGTGTGAAAACTGAGTTTCTTTGAGAGCTGCTTGGAAGCCTGATGGTGTGTGAAGTTAGTGAGCCAAATGGAGCTGTTCTCCCACAAGAACCACTCGGCTGATCCTTCTTCAATATGCCCTTCACCAACATGCAGTGTTTCCTTGATTGAATTAGCTCTCACACCAATATTTGCGTCTAGAGCCTTTGCATTGAGGGCTATCTGAAAACGGCTGTGGCGCTGAAGTTGCCTGTGAATGTGGAGTTGGTGGCATGTGAAACCCGAATGTGGAGCATTCGTATGTGTGGGATGCTCTAGCAGGTTCATTCCTAGATAATGCACTCAAAGGGCACTAAGCATAGAGTGTGAAAACTGAGTTTCCTTGAGAGCTGCTTGGAAGCCTGATGGTGTGTGAAGTTAGTGAGCCAAATGGAGTTGTTCTCCCACAAGAACCACTCGGCTGATCCTTCTTCAATATGCCCTTCACCAACATGCAGTGTTTCCTTGATTGAATTAGCTCTCACACCAATATTTGCGTCTAGAGCCTTTGCATTGAGGGCTATCTGAAAAGGGCTGTGGCGCTGAAGTTGCCTGTGAATGGGGAGTTGGTGGCATGTGAAACCCGCATGTGGAGCATTCGTTTGTGTGGGATGCTCACCAAGCTTCATTTCAGTCCTAGGCACTCAAAGGGCACTAAGCATAGAGTGTGAAAACTGAGTTTCCTTGAGAGCTGCTTGGAAGCCTGATGGTGTGTGAAGTTAGTGAGCCAAATGGAGTTGTTCTCCCACAAGAACCACTCGGCTGATCCTTCTTCAATATGCCCTTCACCAACATGCAGTGTTTCCTTGATTGAATTAGCTCTCACACCAATATTTGCGTCTAGAGCCTTTGCATTGAGGGCTATCTGAAAACGGCTGTGGCGCTGAAGTTGTCTGAGAATGTAGAGTTGGTGGCATGTGAAACCCGCATGTGGAGCATTCGTTTGTGTGGGATGCTCTACCAGGTTCATTCCTAGATAATGCACTCAAAGGGCACTAAGCATAGAGTGTGAAAACTGAGTTTCCTTGAGAGCTGCTTGGAAGCCTGATGGTGTGTGAAGTTAGTGAGCCAAATGGAGTTGTTCTCCCACAAGAACCACTCGGCTGATCCTTCTTCAATATGCCCTTCACCAACATGCAGTGTTTCCTTGATTGAATTAGCTCTCACACCAATATTTGCGTCTAGAGCCTTTGCATTGAGGGCTATCTGAAAACGTCTGTGGCGCTGAAGTTGCCTGTGAATGTGGAGTTGGTGGCATGTGAAACCCGCATGTGGAGCATTCGTTTGTGTGGGATGCTCTACCAGGTTCATTCCTGGATAATGCACTCAAAGGGCACTAAGCATAGAGTGTGAAAACTGAGTTTCTTTGAGAGCTGCTTGGAAGCCTGATGGTGTGTGAAGTTAGTGAGCCAAATGGAGTTGTTCTCCCACAAGAACCACTCGGCTGATCCTTCTTCAATATGCCCTTCACCAACATGCAGTGTTTCCTTGATTGAATTAGCTCTCACACCAATATTTGCGTCTAGAGCCTTTGCATTGAGGGCTATCTGAAAACGGCTGTGGCGCTGAAGTTGCCTGTGAATGTGGAGTTGGTGGCATGTGAAACCCGCATGTGGAGCATTCGTATGTGTGGGATGCTCTACCAGGTTCATTCCTAGATAATGCACTCAAAGGGCACTAAGCATAGAGTGTGAAAACTGAGTTTCCTTGAGAGCTGCTTGGAAGCCTGATGGTGTGTGAAGTTAGTGAGCCAAATGGAGTTGTTCTCCCACAAGAACCACTCGGCTGATCCTTCTTCAATATGCCCTTCACCAACATGCAGTGTTTCCTTGATTGAATTAGCTCTCACACCAATATTTGCGTCTAGAGCCTTTGCATTGAGGGCTATCTGAAAACGGCTGTGGCGCTGAAGTTGCCTGTGAATGGGGAGTTGGTGGCATGTGAAACCCGCATGTGGAGCATTCGTTTGTGTGGGATGCTCACCAAGCTTCATTTCAGTCCTAGGCACTCAAAGGGCACTAAGCATAGAGTGTGAAAACTGAGTTTCCTTGAGAGCTGCTTGGAAGTCTGATGGTGTGTGAAGTTAGTGAGCCAAATGGAGTTGTTCTCCCACAAGAACCACTCGGCTGATCCTTCTTCAATATGCCCTTCACCAACATGCAGTGTTTCCTTGATTGAATTAACTCTCACACCAATATTTGCGTCTAGAGCCTTTGCATTGAGGGCTATCTGAAAACGGCTGTGGCGCTGAAGTTGTCTGAGAATGTAGAGTTGGTGGCATGTGAAACCCGCATGTGGAGCATTCGTTTGTGTGGGATGCTCTACCAGGTTCATTCCTAGATAATGCACTCAAAGGGCACTAAGCATAGAGTGTGAAAACTGAGTTTCCTTGAGAGCTGCTTGGAAGCCTGATGGTGTGTGAAGTTAGTGAGCCAAATGGAGTTGTTCTCCCACAAGAACCACTCGGCTGATCCTTCTTCAATATGCCCTTCACCAACATGCAGTGTTTCCTTGATTGAATTAGCTCTCACACCAATATTTGCGTCTAGAGCCTTTGCATTGAGGGCTATCTGAAAACGTCTGTGGCGCTGAAGTTGCCTGTGAATGTGGAGTTGGTGGCATGTGAAACCCGCATGTGGAGCATTCGTTTGTGTGGGATGCTCTACCAGGTTCATTCCTGGATAATGCACTCAAAGGGCACTAAGCATAGAGTGTGAAAACTGAGTTTCTTTGAGAGCTGCTTGGAAGCCTGATGGTGTGTGAAGTTAGTGAGCCAAATGGAGTTGTTCTCCCACAAGAACGACTCGGCTGATCCTTCTTCAATATGCCCTTCACCAACATGCAGTGTTTCCTTGATTGAATTAGCTCTCACACCAATATTTGCGTCTAGAGCCTTTGCATTGAGGGCTATCTGAAAACGGCTGTGGCGCTGAAGTTGCCTGTGAATGTGGAGTTGGTGGCATGTGAAACCCGCATGTGGAGCATTCGTATGTGTGGGATGCTCTACCAGGTTCATTCCTAGATAATGCACTCAAAGGGCACTAAGCATAGAGTGTGAAAACTGAGTTTCCTTGAGAGCTGCTTGGAAGCCTGATGGTGTGTGAAGTTAGTGAGCCAAATGGAGTTGTTCTCCCACAAGAACCACTCGGCTGATCCTTCTTCAATATGCCCTTCACCAACATGCAGTGTTTCCTTGATTGAATTAGCTCTCACACCAATATTTGCGTCTAGAGCCTTTGCATTGAGGGCTATCTGAAAACGGCTGTGGCGCTGAAGTTGCCTGTGAATGTGGAGTTGGTGGCATGTGAAACCCGCATGTGGAGCATTCGTATGTGTGGGATGCTCTACCAGGTTCATTCCTAGATAATGCACTCAAAGGGCACTAAGCATAGAGTGTGAAAACTGAGTTTCCTTGAGAGCTGCTTGGAAGCCTGATGGTGTGTGAAGTTAGTGAGCCAAATGGAGTTGTTCTCCCACAAGAACCACTCGGCTGATCCTTCTTCAATATGCCCTTCACCAACATGCAGTGTTTCCTTGATTGAATTAGCTCTCACACCAATATTTGCGTCTAGAGCCTTTGCATTGAGGGCTATCTGAAAACGGCTGTGGCGCTGAAATTGCCTGTGAATGTGGAGTTGGTGGCATGTGAAACCCGCATGTGGAGCATTCGTTTCTGTGGGATGCTCTACCAGGTTCATTCCTAGATAATGCACTCAAAGGGCACTAAGCATAGAGTGTGACAACTGAGTTTCCTTGAGAGCTGCTTGGAAGCCTGATGGTGTGTGAAGTTAGTGAGCCAAATGGAGTTGTTCTCCCACAAGAACCACTCGGCTGATCCTTCTTCAATATGCCCTTCACCAACATGCAGTGTTTCCTTGATTGAATTAGCTCTCACACCAATATTTGCGTCTAGAGCCTTTGCATTGAGGGCTATCTGAAAACGGCTGTGGCGCTGAAGTTGCCTGAGAATGTGGAGTTGGTGGCATGTGAAACCCGCATGTGGAGCATTCGTTTGTGTGGGATGCTCACCAAGCTTCATTTCAGTCCTAGGCACTCAAAGGGCACTAAGCATAGAGTGTGAAAACTGAGTTTCCTTGAGAGCTGCTGGAAGCCTGATGGTGTGTGAAGTTAGTGAGCCAAATGGAGTTGTTCTCCCACAAGAACCACTCGGCTGATCCTTCTTCAATATGCCCTTCACCAACATGCAGTGTTTCCTTGATTGAATTAGCTCTCACACCAATATTTGCGTCTAGAGCCTTTGCATTGAGGGCTATCTGAAAACGGCTGTGGCGCTGAAGTTGCCTGTGAATGTGGAGTTGGAGGCATGTGAAACCCGCATGTGGAGCATTCGTATGTGTGGGATGCTCTACCAGGTTCATTCCTAGATAATGCACTCAAAGGGCACTAAGCATAGCGTGTGAAAACTGAGTTTCCTTGAGAGCTGCTTGGAAGCCTGATGGTGTGTGAAGTTAGTGAGCCAAATGGAGTTGTTCTCCCACAAGAAGCACTCGGCTGATCCTTCTTCAATATGCCCTTCACCAACATGCAGTGTTTCCTTGATTGAATTAGCTCTCACACCAATCTTTGCGTCTAGAGCCTTTGCATTGAGGGCTATCTGAAAACGGCTGTGGCGCTGAAGTTGCCTGAGAATGTGGAGTTGGTGGCATGTGAAACCCGCATGTGGAGCATTCGTTTGTGTGGGATGCTCACCAAGCTTCATTTCAGTCCTAGGCACTCAAAGGGCACTAAGCATAGAGTGTGAAAACTGAGTTTCCTTGAGAGCTGCTTGGAAGCCTGATGGTGTGTGAAGTTAGTGAGCCAAATGGAGTTGTTCTCCCACAAGAACCACTCGGCTGATCCTTCTTCAATATGCCCTTCACCAACATGCAGTGTTTCCTTGATTGAATTAGCTCTCACACCAATCTTTGCGTCTAGAGCCTTTGCATTGAGTGCTATCTGAAAACGTCTGTGGCGCTGAAGTTGCCTGTGAATGTGGAGTTGGTGGCATGTGAAACCCGCATGTGGAGCATTCGTTTGTGTGGATTGCACACCAAGCTTCATTTCAGTCCTAGGCACTCAAAGGGCACTAAGCATAGAGTGTGAAAACTGAGTTTCTTTGAGAGCTGCTTGGAAGCCTGATGGTGTGTGAAGTTAGTGAGCCAAATGGAGTTGTTCTCCCACAAGAACCACTCGGCTGATCCTTCTTCAATATGCCCTTCACCAACATGCAGTGTTTCCTTGATTGAATTAGCTCTCACATCAATATTTGAGTCTAGAGCCTTTGCATTGAGGGCTATCTGAAAACGGCTGTGGCGCTGAAGTTGCCTGAGAATGTGGAGTTGGTGGCATGTGAAACCCGCATGTGGAGCATTCGTTTGTGTGGTATGCTCTACCAGGTTCATTCCTAGATAATGCACTCAAAGGGCACTAAGCATAGAGTGTGAAAACTGAGTTTCCTTGAGAGCTGCTTGGAAGCCTGATGGTGTGTGAAGTTAGTGAGCCAAATGGAGTTGTTCTCCCACAAGAACCACTCGGCTGATCCTTCTTCAATATGCCCTTCACCAACATGCAGTGTTTCCTTGATTGAATTAGCTCTCACACCAATATTTGCGTCTAGAGCCTTTGCATTGAGGGCTATCTGAAAACGGCTGTGGCGCTGAAGTGCCTGTGAATGGGGAGTTGGTGGCATGTGAAACCCGAATGTGGAGCATTCGTTTGTGTGGGATGCTCTACCAGGTTCATTCCTAGATAATGCACTCAAAGGGCACTAAGCATAGAGTGTGAAAACTGAGTTTCTTTGAGAGCTGCTTGGAAGCCTGATGGTGTGTGAAGTTAGTGAACCAAATGGAGTTGTTCTGCCACAAGAACCACTCGGCTGATCCTTCTTCAATATGCCCTTCACCAACATGCAGTGTTTCCTTGATTGAATTAGCTCTCACACCAATCTTTGCGTCTAGAGCCTTTGCATTGAGGGGCTATCTGAAAACGGCTGTGGCGCTGAAGTTGCCTGTGAATGTGGAGTTGGTGGCATGTGAAACCCGCATGTGGAGCATTCGTATGTGTGGGATGCTCTACCAGGTTCATTCCTAGATAATGCACTCAAAGGGCACTAAGCATAGCGTGTGAAAACTGAGTTTCCTTGAGAGCTGCTTGGAAGCCTGATGGTGTGTGAAGTTAGTGAGCCAAATGGAGTTGTTCTCCCACAAGAACCACTCGGCTGATCCTTCTTCAATATGCCCTTCACCAACATGCAGTGTTTCCTTGATTGAATTAGCTCTCACACCAATATTTGCGTCTAGAGCCTTTGCATTGAGGGCTATCTGAAAACGGCTGTGGCGCTGAAATTGCCTGTGAATGTGGAGTTGGTGGCATGTGAACCCCGCATGTGGAGCATTCGTATGTGTGTGATGCTCTACCAGGTTCATTCCTGGATAATGCACTCAAAGGGCACTAAGCATAGAGTGTGACAACTGAGTTTCCTTGAGAGCTGCTTGGAAGCCTGATGGTGTGTGAAGTTAGTGAGCCAAATGGAGTTGTTCTCCCACAAGAACCACTCGGCTGATCCTTCTTCAATATGCCCTTCACCAACATGCAGTGTTTCCTTGATTGAATTAGCTCTCACACCAATATTTGCGTCTAGAGCCTTTGCATTGAGGGCTATCTGAAAACGGCTGTGGCGCTGAAGTTGCCTGTGAATGTGGAGTTGGTGGCATGTGAAACCCGCATGTGGAGCATTCGTTTGTGTGGGATGCTCACCAAGCTTCATTTCAGTCCTAGCACTCAAAGGGCACTAAGCATAGAGTGTGAAAACTGAGTTTCCTTCAGAGCTGCTTGGAAGCCTGATGGTGTGTGAAGTTAGTGAGCCAAATGGAGTTGTTCTCCCACAAGAACCACTCGGCTGATCCTTCTTCAATATGCCCTTCACCAACATGCAGTGTTTCCTTGATTGAATTAGCTCTCACACCAATATTTGCGTCTAGAGCCTTTGCATTGAGGGCTATCTGAAAACGGCTGTGGCGCTGAAGTTGCCTGAGAATGTGGAGTTGGTGGCATGTGAAACCCGCATGTGGAGCATTCGTTTGTGTGGGATGCTCACCAAGCTTCATTTCAGTCCTAGGCACTCAAAGGGCACTAAGCATAGAGTGTGAAAACTGAGTTTCCTTCAGAGCTGCTTGGAAGCCTGATGGTGTGTGAAGTTAGTGAGCCAAATGGAGTTGTTCTCCCACAAGAACCACTCGGCTGATCCTTCTTCAATATGCCCTTCACCAACATGCAGTGTTTCCTTGATTGAATTAGCTCTCACACCAATATTTGCGTCTAGAGCCTTTGCATTGAGGGCTATCTGAAAACGGCTGTGGCGCTGAAGTTGCCTGAGAATGTGGAGTTGGTGGCATGTGAAACCCGCATGTGGAGCATTCGTTTGTGTGGGATGCTCTACCCGTTCATTCCTAGATAATGCACTCAAAGGGCACTAAGCATAGAGTGTGAAAACTGAGTTTCCTTGAGAGCTGCTTGGAAGCCTGATGGTGTGTGAAGTTAGTGAGCCAAATGGAGTTGTTCTCCCACAAGAACCACTCGGCTGATCCTTCTTCAATATGCCCTTCACCAACATGCAGTGTTTCCTTGATTGAATTAGCTCTCACACCAATATTTGCGTCTAGAGCCTTTGCATTGAGGGCTATCTGAAAACGGCTGTGGCGCTGAAGTTGCCTGTGAATGTGGAGTTGGTGGCATGTGAAACCCGCATGTGGAGCATTCGTTTGTGTGGGATGCTCTACCAGGTTCATTCCTAGATAATGCACTCAAAGGGCACTAAGCATAGAGTGTGAAAACTGAGTTTCCTTGAGAGCTGCTTGGAAGCCTGATGGTGTGTGAAGTTAGTGAGCCAAATGGAGTTGTTCTCCCACAAGAACCACTCGGCTGATCCTTCTTCAATATGCCCTTCACCAACATGCAGTGTTTCCTTGATTGAATTAGCTCTCACACCAATCTTTGCGTCTAGAGCCTTTGCATTGAGGGCTATCTGAAAACGGCTGTGGCGCTGAAGTTGCCTGTGAATGTGGAGTTGGTGGCATGTGAAACCCGCATGTGGAGCATTCGTTTGTGTGGGATGCTCACCAAGCTTCATTTCAGTCCTAGGCACTCAAAGGGCACTAAGCATAGAGTGTGAAAGCTGAGTTTCTTTGAGAGCTGCTTGGAAGCCTGATGGTGTGTGAAGTTAGTGAGCCAAATGGAGTTGTTCTCCCACAAGAACCACTCGGCTGATCCTTCTTCAATATGCCCTTCACCAACATGCAGTGTTTCCTTGATTGAATTAGCTCTCACACCAATATTTGAGTCTAGAGCCTTTGCATTGAGGGCTATCTGAAAACGGCTGTGGCGCTGAAGTTGCCTGAGAATGTGGAGTTGGTGGCATGTGAAACCCGCATGTGGAGCATTCGTATGTGTGGGATGCTCTACCAGGTTCATTCCTAGATAATGCACTCAAAGGGCACTAAGCATAGAGTGTGAAAACTGAGTTTCCTTGAGAGCTGCTTGGAAGCCTGATGGTGTGTGAAGTTAGTGAGCCAAATGGAGTTGTTCTCCCACAAGAACCACTCGGCTGATCCTTCTTCAATATGCCCTTCACCAACATGCAGTGTTTCCTTCATTGAATTAGCTCTCACACCAATATTTGCGTCTAGAGCCTTTGCATTGAGGGCTATCTGAAAATGGCTGTGGCGCTGAAGTTGCCTGTGAATGTGGAGTTGGTGGCATGTGAAACCCGCATGTGGAGCATTCGTATGTGTGGGATGCTCTACCAGGTTCATTCCTAGATAATGCACTCAAAGGGCACTAAGCATAGAGTGTGAAAACTGAGTTTCCTTGAGAGCTGCTTGGAAGCCTGATGGTGTGTGAAGTTAGTGAGCCAAATGGAGTTGTTCTCCCACAAGAACCACTCGGCTGATCCTTCTTCAATATGCCCTTCACCAACATGCAGTGTTTCCTTGATTGAATTAGCTCTCACACCAATATTTGCGTCTAGAGCCTTTGCATTGAGGGCTATCTGAAAACGGCTGTGGCGCTGAAGTTGCCTGTGAATGTGGAGTTGGTGGCATGTGAAACCCGCATGTGGAGCATTCGTTTGTGTGGGATGCTCTACCAGGTTCATTCCTAGATAATGCACTCAAAGGGCACTAAGCATAGAGTGTGAAAACTGAGTTTCTTTGAGAGCTGCTTGGAAGCCTGATGGTGTGTGAAGTTAGTGAGCCAAATGGAGTTGTTCTCCCACAAGAACCACTCGGCTGATCCTTCTTCAATATGCCCTTCACCAACATGCAGTGTTTCCTTGATTGAATTAGCTCTCACACCAATATTTGCGTCTAGAGCCTTTGCATTGAGGGCTATCTGAAAACGGCTGTGGCGCTGAAGTTGCCTGTGAATGTGGAGTTGGTGGCATGTGAAACCCGCATGTGGAGCATTCGTATGTGTGAGATGCTCTACCATGTTCATTCCTAGATAATGCACTCAAAGGGCACTAAGCATAGAGTGTGAAAACTGAGTTTCCTTGAGAGCTGCTTGGAAGCCTGATGGTGTGTGAAGTTAGTGAGCCAAATGGAGTTGTTCTCCCACAAGAACCACTCGGCTGATCCTTCTTCAATATGCCCTGCACCAACATGCAGTGTTTCCTTGATTGAATTAGCTCTCACACAAATATTTGCGTCTAGAGCCTTTGCATTGAGGGCTATCTGAAAACGGCTGTGGCGCTGAAGTTGCCTGTGAATGTGGAGTTGGTGGCATGTGAAACCCGCATGTGGAGCATTCGTTTGTGTGGGATGCTCACCAAGCTTCATTTCAGTCCTAGGCACTCAAAGGGCACTAAGCATAGAGTGTGAAAACTGAGTTTCTTTGAGAGCTGCTTGGAAGCCTGATGGTGTGTGAAGATAGTGAGCCAAATGGAGTTGTTCTCCCACAAGAACCACTCGGCTGATCCTTCTTCAATATGCCCTGCACCAACATGCAGTGTTTCCTTGATTGAATTAGCTCTCACACCAATATTTGCGTCTAGAGCCTTTGCATTGAGGGCTATCTGAAAACGGCTGTGGCGCTGAAGTTGCCTGAGAATGTGGAGTTGGTGGCATGTGAAACCCGCATGTGGAGCATTCGTTTGTGTGGGATGCTCACCAAGCTTCATTTCAGTCCTAGGCACTCAAAGGGCACTAAGCATAGAGTGTGAAAACTGAGTTTCTTTGAGAGCTGCTTGGAAGCCTGATGGTGTGTGAAGTTAGTGAGCCAAATGGAGTTGTTCTCCCACAAGAAGCACTCGGCTGATCCTTCTTCAATATGCCCTTCACCAACATGCAGTGTTTCCTTGATTGAATTAGCTCTCACACCAATATTTGCGTCTAGAGCCTTTGCATTGAGGGCTATCTGAAAACGGCTGTGGCGCTGAAGTTGCCTGTGAATGTGGAGTTGGTGGCATGTGAAACCCGCATGTGAAGCATTCGTTTGTGTGGGATGCTCTACCAGGTTCATTCCTAGATAATGCACTCAAAGGGCACTAAGCATAGAGTGTGAAAACTGAGTTTCCTTGAGAGCTGCTTGGAAGCCTGATGGTGTGTGAAGTTAGTGAGCCAAATGGAGTTGTTCTCCCACAAGAAACCACTCGGCTGATCCTTCTTCAATATGCCCTTCACCAACATGCAGTGTTTCCTTGATTGAATTAGCTCTCACACAAATATTTGCGTCTAGATCCTTTGCATTGAGGGCTATCTGAAAACGGCTGTGGCGCTGAAGTTGCCTGTGAATGTGGAGTTGGTGGCATGTGAAACCCGCATGTGGAGCATTCGTTTGTGTGGGATGCTCACCAAGCTTCATTTCAGTCCTAGGCACTCAAAGGGCACTAAGCATAGAGTGTGAAAACTGAGTTTCTTTGAGAGCTGCTTGGAAGCCTGATGGTGTGTGAAGTTAGTGAGCCAAATGGAGTTGTTCTCCCACAAGAACCACTCGGCTGATCCTTCTTCAATATGCCCTTCACCAACATGCAGTGTTTCCTTGATTGAATTAGCTCTCACACCAATATTTGCGTCTAGAGCCTTTGCATTGAGGGCTATCTGAAAACGGCTGTGGCGCTGAAGTTGCCTGTGAATGGGGAGTTGGTGGCATGTGAAACCCGCATGTGGAGCATTCGTATGTGTGGGATGCTCTACTAGGGTCATTCCTAGATAATGCACTCAAAGGGCACTAAGCATAGAGTGTGAAAACTGAGTTTCCTTGAGAGCTGCTTGGAAGCCTGATGGTGTGTGAAGTTAGTGAGCCAAATGGAGTTGTTCTCCCACAAGAACCACTCGGCTGATCCTTCTTCAATATGCCCTTCACCAACATGCAGTGTTTCCTTGATTGAATTAGCTCTCACACCAATATTTGCGTCTAGAGCCTTTGCATTGAGGGCTATCTGAAAACGGCTGTGGCGCTGAAGTTGCCTGTGAATGTGGAGTTGGTGGCATGTGAAACCCGCATGTGGAGCATTCGTTTGTGTGGGATGCTCACCAAGCTTCATTTCAGTCCTAGGCACTCAAAGGGCACTAAGCATAGAGTGTGAAAACTGAGTTTCTTTGAGAGCTGCTTGGAAGCCTGATGGTGTGTGAAGTTAGTGAGCCAAATGGAGTTGTTCTCCCACAAGAACCACTCGGCTGATCCTTCTTCAATATGCCCTTCACCAACATGCAGTGTTTCCTTGATTGAATTAGCTCTCACACCAATATTTGCGTCTAGAGCCTTTGCATTGAGGGCTATCTGAAAACGGCTGTGGCGCTGAAGTTGCCTGTGAATGTGGAGTTGGTGGCATGTGAAACCCGCATGTGGAGCATTCGTATGTGTGGGATGCTCTACCAGGGTCATTCCTAGATAATGCACTCAAAGGGCACTAAGCATAGAGTGTGAAAACTGAGTTTCCTTGAGAGCTGCTTGGAAGCCTGATGGTGTGTGAAGTTAGTGAGCCAAATGGAGTTGTTCTCCCACAAGAACCACTCGGCTGATCCTTCTTCAATATGCCCTTCACCAACATGCAGTGTTTCCTTGATTGAATTAGCTCTCACACAAATATTTGCGTCTAGATCCTTTGCATTGAGGGCTATCTGAAAACGGCTGTGGCGCTGAAGTTGCCTGTGAATGTGGAGTTGGTGGCATGTGAAACCCGCATGTGGAGCATTCGTTTGTGTGGGATGCTCACCAAGCTTCATTTCAGTCCCTAGGCACTCAAAGGGCACTAAGCATAGAGTGTGAAAACTGAGTTTCTTTGAGAGCTGCTTGGAAGCCTGATGGTGTGTGAAGTTAGTGAGCCAAATGGAGTTGTTCTCCCACAAGAACCACTCGGCTGATCCTTCTTCAATATGCCCTTCACCAACATGCAGTGTTTCCTTGATTGAATTAGCTCTCACACCAATATTTGCGTCTAGAGCCTTTGCATTGAGGGCTATCTGAAAACGGCTGTGGCGCTGAAGTTGCCTGTGAATGGGGAGTTGGTGGCATGTGAAACCCGCATGTGGAGCATTCGTATGTGTGGGATGCTCTACTAGGGTCATTCCTAGATAATGCACTCAAAGGGCACTAAGCATAGAGTGTGAAAACTGAGTTTCCTTGAGAGCTGCTTGGAAGCCTGATGGTGTGTGAAGTTAGTGAGCCAAATGGAGTTGTTCTCCCACAAGAACCACTCGGCTGATCCTTCTTCAATATGCCCTTCACCAACATGCAGTGTTTCCTTGATTGAATTAGCTCTCACACCAATATTTGCGTCTAGAGCCTTTGCATTGAGGGCTATCTGAAAACGGCTGTGGCGCTGAAGTTGCCTGTGAATGTGGAGTTGGTGGCATGTGAAACCCGCATGTGGAGCATTCGTTTGTGTGGGATGCTCACCAAGCTTCATTTCAGTCCTAGGCACTCAAAGGGCACTAAGCATAGAGTGTGAAAACTGAGTTTCTTTGAGAGCTGCTTGGAAGCCTGATGGTGTGTGAAGTTAGTGAGCCAAATGGAGTTGTTCTCCCACAAGAACCACTCGGCTGATCCTTCTTCAATATGCCCTTCACCAACATGCAGTGTTTCCTTGATTGAATTAGCTCTCACACCAATATTTGCGTCTAGAGCCTTTGCATTGAGGGCTATCTGAAAACGGCTGTGGCGCTGAAGTTGCCTGTGAATGGGGAGTTGGTGGCATGTGAAACCCGCATGTGGAGCATTCGTATGTGTGGGATGCTCTACTAGGGTCATTCCTAGATAATGCACTCAAAGGGCACTAAGCATAGAGTGTGAAAACTGAGTTTCCTTGAGAGCTGCTTGGAAGCCTGATGGTGTGTGAAGTTAGTGAGCCAAATGGAGTTGTTCTCCCACAAGAACCACTCGGCTGATCCTTCTTCAATATGCCCTTCACCAACATGCAGTGTTTCCTTGATTGAATTAGCTCTCACACCAATATTTGCGTCTAGAGCCTTTGCATTGAGGGCTATCTGAAAACGGCTGTGGCGCTGAAGTTGCCTGTGAATGTGGAGTTGGTGGCATGTGAAACCCGCATGTGGAGCATTCGTTTGTGTGGGATGCTCACCAAGCTTCATTTCAGTCCTAGGCACTCAAAGGGCACTAAGCATAGAGTGTGAAAACTGAGTTTCTTTGAGAGCTGCTTGGAAGCCTGATGGTGTGTGAAGTTAGTGAGCCAAATGGAGTTGTTCTCCCACAAGAACCACTCGGCTGATCCTTCTTCAATATGCCCTTCACCAACATGCAGTGTTTCCTTGATTGAATTAGCTCTCACACCAATATTTGCGTCTAGAGCCTTTGCATTGAGGGCTATCTGAAAACGGCTGTGGCGCTGAAGTTGCCTGTGAATGTGGAGTTGGTGGCATGTGAAACCCGCATGTGGAGCATTCGTATGTGTGGGATGCTCTACCAGGGTCATTCCTAGATAATGCACTCAAAGGGCACTAAGCATAGAGTGTGAAAACTGAGTTTCCTTGAGAGCTGCTTGGAAGCCTGATGGTGTGTGAAGTTAGTGAGCCAAATGGAGTTGTCTCTCCCACAAGAACCACTCGGCTGATCCTTCTTCAATATGCCCTTCACCAACATGCAGTGTTTCCTTGATTGAATTAGCTCTCACACAAATATTTGCGTCTAGATCCTTTGCATTGAGGGCTATCTGAAAACGGCTGTGGCGCTGAAGTTGCCTGTGAATGTGGAGTTGGTGGCATGTGAAACCCGCATGTGGAGCATTCGTTTGTGTGGGATGCTCACCAAGCTTCATTTCAGTCCTAGGCACTCAAAGGGCACTAAGCATAGAGTGTGAAAACTGAGTTTCTTTGAGAGCTGCTTGGAAGCCTGATGGTGTGTGAAGTTAGTGAGCCAAATGGAGTTGTTCTCCCACAAGAACCACTCGGCTGATCCTTCTTCAATATGCCCTTCACCAACATGCAGTGTTTCCTTGATTGAATTAGCTCTCACACCAATATTTGCGTCTAGAGCCTTTGCATTGAGGGCTATCTGAAAACGGCTGTGGCGCTGAAGTTGCCTGTGAATGGGGAGTTGGTGGCATGTGAAACCCGCATGTGGAGCATTCGTATGTGTGGGATGCTCTACTAGGGTCATTCCTAGATAATGCACTCAAAGGGCACTAAGCATAGAGTGTGAAAACTGAGTTTCCTTGAGAGCTGCTTGGAAGCCTGATGGTGTGTGAAGTTAGTGAGCCAAATGGAGTTGTTCTCCCACAAGAACCACTCGGCTGATCCTTCTTCAATATGCCCTTCACCAACATGCAGTGTTTCCTTGATTGAATTAGCTCTCACACCAATATTTGCGTCTAGAGCCTTTGCATTGAGGGCTATCTGAAAACGGCTGTGGCGCTGAAGTTGCCTGTGAATGTGGAGTTGGTGGCATGTGAAACCCGCATGTGGAGCATTCGTTTGTGTGGGATGCTCACCAAGCTTCATTTCAGTCCTAGGCACTCAAAGGGCACTAAGCATAGAGTGTGAAAACTGAGTTTCTTTGAGAGCTGCTTGGAAGCCTGATGGTGTGTGAAGTTAGTGAGCCAAATGGAGTTGTTCTCCCACAAGAACCACTCGGCTGATCCTTCTTCAATATGCCCTTCACCAACATGCAGTGTTTCCTTGATTGAATTAGCTCTCACACCAATATTTGCGTCTAGAGCCTTTGCATTGAGGGCTATCTGAAAACGGCTGTGGCGCTGAAGTTGCCTGTGAATGTGGAGTTGGTGGCATGTGAAACCCGCATGTGGAGCATTCGTATGTGTGGGATGCTCTACCAGGGTCATTCCTAGATAATGCACTCAAAGGGCACTAAGCATAGAGTGTGAAAACTGAGTTTCCTTGAGAGCTGCTTGGAAGCCTGATGGTGTGTGAAGTTAGTGAGCCAAATGGAGTTGTTCTCCCACAAGAACCACTCGGCTGATCCTTCTTCAATATGCCCTTCACCAACATGCAGTGTTTCCTTGATTGAATTAGCTCTCACACCAATATTTGCGTCTAGAGCCTTTGCATTGAGGGCTATCTGAAAACGGCTGTGGCGCTGAAGTTGCCTGTGAATGTGGAGTTGGTGGCATGTGAAACCCGCATGTGGAGCATTCGTTTGTGTGGGATGCTCACCAAGCTTCATTTCAGTCCTAGGCACTCAAAGGGCACTAAGCATAGAGTGTGAAAACTGAGTTTCTTTGAGAGCTGCTTGGAAGCCTGATGGTGTGTGAAGTTAGTGAGCCAAATGGAGTTGTTCTCCCACAAGAACCACTCGGCTGATCCTTCTTCAATATGCCCTTCACCAACATGCAGTGTTTCCTTGATTGAATTAGCTCTCACACCAATATTTGCGTCTAGAGCCTTTGCATTGAGGGCTATCTGAAAACGGCTGTGGCGCTGAAGTTGCCTGTGAATGTGGAGTTGGTGGCATGTGAAACCCGCATGTGGAGCATTCGTATGTGTGGGATGCTCTACCAGGGTCATTCCTAGATAATGCACTCAAAGGGCACTAAGCATAGAGTGTGAAAACTGAGTTTCCTTGAGAGCTGCTTGGAAGCCTGATGGTGTGTGAAGTTAGTGAGCCAAATGGAGTTGTTCTCCCACAAGAACCACTCGGCTGATCCTTCTTCAATATGCCCTTCACCAACATGCAGTGTTTCCTTGATTGAATTAGCTCTCACACCAATATTTGCGTCTAGAGCCTTTGCATTGAGGGCTATCTGAAAACGGCTGTGGCGCTGAAGTTGCCTGTGAATGTGGAGTTGGTGGCATGTGAAACCCGCATGTGGAGCATTCGTTTGTGTGGATGCTCACCAAGCTTCATTTCAGTCCTAGGCACTCAAAGGGCACTAAGCATAGAGTGTGAAAACTGAGTTTCCTTGAGAGCTGCTTGCAAGCCTGATGGTGTGTGAAGTTAGTGAGCCAAATGGAGTTGTTCTCCCACAAGAACCACTCGGCTGATCCTTCTTCAATATGCCCTTCACCAACATGCAGTGTTTCCTTGATTGAATTAGCTCTCACACCAATATTTGCGTCTATATCCTTTGCATTGAGGGCTATCTGAAAACGGCTGTGACGCTGAAGTTGCCTGAGAATGTGGAGTTGGTGGCATGTGAAACCCGCATGTGGAGCATTCGTATGTGTGGGATGCTCTACCAGGTTCATTCCTAGATAATGCACTCAAAGGGCACTAAGCATAGAGTGTGAAAACTGAGTTTCCTTGAGAGCTGCTTGGAAGCCTGATGGTGTGTGAAGTTAGTGAGCCAAATGGAGTTGTTCTCCCACAAGAACCACTCGGCTGATCCTTCTTCAATATGCCCTTCACCAACATGCAGTGTTTCCTTGATTGAATTAGCTCTCACACCAATATTTGCGTCTAGAGCCTTTGCATTGAGGGCTATCTGAAAACGGCTGTGGCGCTGAAGTTGCCTGTGAATGTGGAGTTGGTGGCATGTGAAACCCGCATGTGGAGCATTCGTTTGTGTGGGATGCTCACCAAGCTTCATTTCAGTCCTAGGCACTCAAAGGGCACTAAGCATAGAGTGTGAAAACTGAGTTTCCTTGAGAGCTGCTTGGAAGCCTGATGGTGTGTGAAGTTAGTGAGCCAAATGGAGTTGTTCTCCCACAAGAACCACTCGGCTGATCCTTCTTCAATATGCCCTTCACCAACATGCAGTGTTTCCTTGATTGAATTAGCTCTCACACCAATATTTGCGTCTAGAGCCTTTGCATTGAGGGCTATCTGAAAACGGCTGTGGCGCTGAAGTTGCCTGAGAATGTGGAGTTGGTGGCATGTGAAACCCGCATGTGGAGCATTCGTTTGTGTGGATGCTCACCAAGCTTCATTTCAGTCCTAGGCACTCAAAGGGCACTAAGCATAGAGTGTGAAAACTGAGTTTCCTTGAGAGCTGCTTGGAAGCCTGATGGTGTGTGAAGTTAGTGAGCCAAATGGAGTTGTTCTCCCACAAGAACCA
Organism: Ochotona princeps; assembly: GCF_030435755.1. NCBI lineage: Eukaryota > Metazoa > Chordata > Mammalia > Lagomorpha > Ochotonidae > Ochotona > Ochotona princeps. The sequence continues at coordinate 1,170 of NW_026701349.1, read as the reverse complement.
CTCGGCTGATCCTTCTTCAATATGCCCTTCACCAACATGCAGTGTTTCCTTGATTGAATTAGCTCTCACACCAATATTTGCGTCTAGAGCCTTTGCATTGAGGGCTATCTGAAAACGGCTGTGGCGCTGAAGTTGCCTGTGAATGTGGAGTTGGTGGCATGTGAAACCCGCATGTGGAGCATTCGTTTGTGTGGGATGCTCACCAAGCTTCATTTCAGTCCTAGGCACTCAAAGGGCACTAAGCATAGAGTGTGAAAGCTGAGTTTCTTTGAGAGCTGCTTGGAAGCCTGATGGTGTGTGAAGTTAGTGAGCCAAATGGAGTTGTTCTCCCACAAGAACCACTCGGCTGATCCTTCTTCAATATGCCCTGCACCAACATGCAGTGTTTCCTTGATTGAATTAGCTCTCACACCAATATTTGAGTCTAGAGCCTTTGCATTGAGGGCTATCTGAAAACGGCTGTGGCGCTGAAGTTGCCTGAGAATGTGGAGTTGGTGGCATGTGAAACCCGCATGTGGAGCATTCGTATGTGTGGGATGCTCTACCAGGTTCATTCCTAGATAATGCACTCAAAGGGCACTAAGCATAGAGTGTGAAAACTGAGTTTCCTTGAGAGCTGCTTGGAAGCCTGATGGTGTGTGAAGTTAGTGAGCCAAATGGAGTTGTTCTCCCACAAGAACCACTCGGCTGATCCTTCTTCAATATGCCCTTCACCAACATGCAGTGTTTCCTTCATTGAATTAGCTCTCACACCAATATTTGCGTCTAGAGCCTTTGCATTGAGGGCTATCTGAAAACGGCTGTGGCGCTGAAGTTGCCTGTGAATGTGGAGTTGGTGGCATGTGAAACCCGCATGTGGAGCATTCGTATGTGTGGGATGCTCTACCAGGTTCATTCCTAGATAATGCACTCAAAGGGCACTAAGCATAGAGTGTGAAAACTGAGTTTCCTTGAGAGCTGCTTGGAAGCCTGATGGTGTGTGAAGTTAGTGAGCCAAATGGAGTTGTTCTCCCACAAGAACCACTCGGCTGATCCTTCTTCAATATGCCCTTCACCAACATGCAGTGTTTCCTTGATTGAATTAGCTCTCACACCAATATTTGCGTCTAGAGCCTTTGCATTGAGGGCTATCTGAAAACGGCTGTGGCGCTGAAGTTGCCTGTGAATGTG